>NC_081563.1:43069519-43129984 GCF_022355385.1 Mustela nigripes | reverse complement strand
TCTTTGCCTACTCTTGGTTTGCATTTTCAGTGTTTTAATTGTGATTTCTGTGTGTGTGTGTGTGCATAGGAACTGAATTTTAATGAGTTCAATTTATCAATATTACTTTTATGGTTAATATACTTGTGTGTCTATATTTCCTTTTCAAAATACATTTACACAAATCAACCTCAAAAAAAAAAAAAAATAAATGCAGCTTGATATCAATCAAATGCACTACACACACTCCTATCTTGCTGAGTTGGTGCATTTGAGGGACTATGGTCCAAATCTTGGTCCAGACACTGGAAGTAAAACTCAAGTACAAATTAGAGATCAGCAAAAAAGAGTTAAACAAAAAATTAGAGAATGCAAGCCTCTGGGCTTTTTGGAAATCCACTAGCTATGGAAAGGGGGTTAAAAAAATTGTTTGTAAATCTTAAATCCAATCTTTAAGCTATTATATACTTATATTTGAATAAAAACAAATAAATATACACTCACACACATCTTTCTAGCTATATACCTATCTTGAGTTAGTCAAGTGCAAGCTTATTCCAGATACTATTAAAAAAAAAAAAAAAAGAATGATGGCTGTTTCCTTAAATCATTCAGGCAAATATGATTATAATCAATGTTTGCCTTTGTTAAAAAGAACTAGCATTGGTTACATGTACTTTCCATGGATACTGTTCAACTTAATCTTCATCCTCACCTTGAGAGTGAAATTTTAGGATCTCTATGTTTCTTTTGAGAAAGCAAAGTTCAGAATGGCTAAATGTCATGACTAACATAAATGGTAAATTTGAGAGTTAAATTTAGATCCTCTAATGTTAGAATCTGTATTTTTTACATCACTGCCTCTCCTGGGTTCTGCTTGGCCTCCCTTTGCTTTAGTCTATATAAAACCAGATCTGAGCAACCTTAGAGAAAATTACATAATAACTAGCCTGTCCTCTCCCACCAGGTCTGTATTATTTCTTGGTTGCAGTTCAGCCATTGGCTGCTGGTGTCTCCTTGAACAATTCTCTAACTCAAGTTTACCTTTTACCAAAATCAGTGTGCTTGGCTTTCCTATCTGGATATTTTGTTTCAGAAAGCAAACCTGCTCACACTGAAGGCTTACTATCCGCTTATTGTATTTTGAATTAACTTCTAGTAAGCTACCTTCTGCCTTAATTAGGGGGGATAAGAAATTAAGTAGATGGTGCTGAGATCACTCCCAAGACCTTTCCCTCCTATCTAATATGTATTTTCTACAAATTATCTAAAACTGACCTTCAAATGTCTTTTATTTTTTAACCCAAGGGGCTGACACATCTAATGAGGCAAGTCTAGTTTTCCTTCAAGTCCTAGAAACTATACAAATAGATACATTCAACATTGACAGTGTCCCTTTACCTAGGGGACCTCTCTAGGTGGCCAAGGGGATATGTCTTTCTAGGATTATTAGCTCAATTGAATCTAAAACAAATGAACAAACAATGCATTCAAGCTGGTATATTAAATATTACCTACTTTTTGGATGATCCATTTTTTTCCATTTGAAATGAAAAAAAAATTAGGTGGCTTTCCAAATCTACTTGGAATATTTTACATATATTATGGATGTCACAGGTGATAAAGTAAATATGAGGTCGATTTTCATAAAACTCTGAGGACATGACATATTTTGAAATTAGCTTTTATTATACCTGATATTCTAATATTTGAAAGATAGTCAAATTGAACCTAGTTAAATGTGTAATTTTAAACAACAAGCTGTATGTCTATTTTATGCAGAAATCATCCTAACCCAGTTTTTCTCAGTAGAACTCCAAATTAGTAGGGGAGGAATTCCTAGAACATTTTATATGTATGACCTTTAGTAAACATATTTCACGAAATTTGATTTCCACAAATTAATTTGAAAGGGCTTAGTTTGGAACATGTTGTTGAAGTGAGAAAAATAACTTGCCAGGCCACAGAAAAAGACTGTAGAGGGCAATGAATAAATCAATCACCATGATAAAATGTCAAAGAATATGAGGCAGAATCAGTGCTGCTGGGGTTGCTATGAAGTCAGGTGTTATTTAATGTCTTCATTAAAGCCTTAGAAAAGAGAATTGATTGACACTGGGAATTGGAGTTGGTCCTTCTGCACAAATTATTTAGATAACACAAATGCTAGTGTTGAATTATAGTGTGCCCATTTATTTTCAAAAGTAGAAGATTGGCACACCTGTTTCATAAGGCATTATCCAGAACAAAGTACCTGGGTTTAATTTAAATTCAGGTTATCAACATTTCCATTATGACATAGTAGGGGAGGCAAAATTTTACTTCTACCCTCTTTGTGCACACATTTATATACGATTTTCATGACATGGGAGCTCTCATAAATAAATGGGGATCACAAGAATGGTGAAACAACTATTATGTTGGATTGAACAGAGATAAACATTTATAGAAGAATAACTAAACTATGTAGGTAGATTTGCAGAAGATAGGAATCACTTCCCAGAGGTCTATTTGTACAGAATTCTCTTGGTCTTAACTTCTCATCTTGATGACAAGAACATTACTTTCCTTCTACTATAGGAAGGATATTTTCCACATAGGAATATCATCTGCTTTTAAGAAAAATAAGGAAGGTCGGACTGTTTTGCCGTTTTTTAGGTACCTTTAACTCAAAGCAATAAATATTCTAGAGTAACACATTTTGGCATGGTATGTTCTTCCACCCTTTAATATCAAAATTTCCATTTGTTTGAACTTCCCAGTGGTATTGAAAATGATTCTATGCTAGGCATCCATAATATGCCAAATATATCTTATCTGATGATGGAAAAGAAGACAACATTATGCCTGTTTGTTTCATTCATATTTCCTTATACATTGCCATCCACATGCTTGCTGCATATATACTTATCCTGATCCAAACCCGAGGATAATGGCAAAATGATGAAATTTAACAAAATAATTGAACGGTACACATGCGTGTCTTTTGAAATAGCAGAACCAACAGACACAAGGATTAATTCAGCTAAATAACTCCATATGATATATGTATATTTAATGTCTATCTGATACCCCAGTATCAGACAACAAAAATAGGAAGAAATAGGACTGTTCTTGTCTTGGGTGAAAGTGACTTCAGACTAGAAAGAAAAGAAAAATGCTCAAAGACAATTGGAGGGCTCCAGTTGCTGCCTTGACATTTTTGCTTACTCACTTCTTCAAATTAATCACTTTTTCAGTCCCACAGGATCCTTTTGGAAAGATGGACTGGCTTGCCAGGCTGCTCTTTGTATTCTTTAAAAAGATATTTTCCTCAAGTGCTGCATTAGACCTGTTTACTATTCTCAGGAATTTACACTCCAGCCAGGGAGAGAACTAACTTTCAAATGGGAATGAACTAAACTGTCTACTTAGGGTTTGACCAAATTCTTCAGTTTTCAATCTTAATTAAGCTCAAAGAAAAAAAAGTAGTACATAAACTTACAATTGCAGTGTGCTACATGGGTATGTATATTGTCCAAAACATCAAACATAGCTGATCTTTAAGGGAAGAGATGTTAAATGGAAGTGCCTTGTTCTTCAGTCTGGAGGACACTTAGCTCTCTTTTGTCACTTGAAGAAAAAGAGAGAGAGAGACAATCATGAGTCAGACTAAGATTTTGGTGTAGTTTCTACATCTATATAATTATATGTGCTCAACCAGTGGAATGTACCTGTCATGAGTAAATCAAGCAGAGTTATTCGAGAAAAAGTGTTGCCTTTGCAACATTATTTTTACAAAATTGAAATAGCTAACTTTTTCTGATTATATGAATGATACTACTCATTGTAAAAGTTCAAAGCAATGCAGAAAATTAAAGAAGAAAGTTAAAAATTCATTGGAAATTTTATTTCTCAGGAATAAATATGGATATCATTTATCTGGTACTCAACTTTAATGCTTATCTATATGCACAAATACATAGCCAAATGTATAACTCTATATAAATAGGATCATATCATACATGATGTTTTTATTTAAAGCACTATTTATTTATTAATAAATGAATAATTATTCCTTCTCTCCTATCTCTTGGCCTTTCACACTCACACCTTCCACATATTCAGAATTAAAATGTTATTTTCCATGATAGCTTGTTACTATTTTTATAATATATGGTGATGCTTTTTTTTAATAGCTCAAACATGATTCTAGAAAACCCTTTAAGTTAACCACTAGAGCTCTAGCTCATCATGTAATGGTTATGTAGTAATTCATGGTTGGTTATAGGAGAACTTATTGTTTCCCTTGTTGGTGAGTAACACTCAGATTTCTTAGAGTTTCCCCCTTAAACAATGCTGCAGTCTACATGCTTGCATTCTTTTTTTCTATGAAATTCCCCAAAGAAGAAACTATTCTAATAGTTAGGGCCATAATGTAATCCAAAAAATTTTAAAAATATATGTAAAGTGTATTTTATTAACAATGAGTGAAATGTGTTTTTTTTTTCCTATGCAGTTTCCAGAAACAATGAACTTATTACTGCTTTTTAAAATTATTATTATTAATTATTATTTTGTCAATCAGATAATGGGAAGTGGTATCTCACTTTTTTTGGGGGGGGGGGGAATGAGAGAGTGTGTGTGAGTGGGTAGGGGGACAAAGGGAGAAGGAGAGAGAAAACCCCAAGCACACTCCATGTCCAGCAGAAGCCCAGCTATGGCTTCATCTTGTGATTCTGAGGTCACTATCTGAACCAAAACCAAGAGCAGGTCGCTTAACTGGTTTAGCCACCCATGCACCCCAGCATCCTACTTTTAATTCAGTTTGCATTTCCCTAGCTTCTAGAGAATTTGAATAGCTATTAATAGTTGTTTTTCTCTTCACTTTAGTGACTATCTATTTATATATTTTTCTCCCTATTTTTCTATTGTGCTTCTTTTGGTCTTTTTTTCCTAAATAATTTTCCACGCTCTTTATTAAACTTAGCTTTCACTTATTATTTGTGATCTGCATTGCTGATATTTAGTTGCATTATATTCTTTGCATTTTTATTTTCAGAATAGTAGATTAAGTTATATCAAAACTTAAATGTTTATGATCAGATATTATTAGCTGTTCTTTTTTTTAGAGAAGTAGTGAGAGAGAGAGAGAGAGAGAGAGAGAGGAGGGGAGGAGGGGCAGAGCAGGAGAAATAGAGAGAATCCCAAACAGGTTCTACACCCAGTTTGGAGTCTGATGCAGGACTCCAACCTGAGATCATGACCGGAGCTGAAATGAACACTAGGATGCTCAACTGTCTGCACCACCTGGGCCACCCCATATTATTAGTTTTTGAACCAGCGTTGTTCTCTTAGGGAAGTAAGAGTCATAAAAACAAATGAATCCTCCATACTAATAGAGAAGTCAGGGAGAAAATAATAATAGTAGTAGTAGTAGTAGTAGTAGTAACAAGAACAACAATAATAATATTGAAAAAGCATTAACAACAAAAGAAACCAGAAGACAATGTCACAGAAAATTACCACAGAAAACTAGAAAAGAATAAAAACTTTTCTGATATACTTTGGAATTATCATATGTTTAGCTTGTGAGAGTCCTATGAGTTAATTCTGAAGGGTTCCCAGAGTCAGACTCTCTTTGAACTTGCATTATAAAATCAAAAGGTTGGGATTATATATTAGATCTTTTATGTTGTTATGGAGATATTCTAAATAGGGGAGATGAATAGGCAGCAGCTCCACTTATCTTTTTATTCAAAGACTTTTTTTCTAAATAACTGGTTGTTTAATACAATAAATCATCCATTCTGCTTTATCATTCATTCATCCCTAAGCCATTGCTTAGATGGTCATGACTTTAAGTAATAACAATAATTGTTATGAATTGGTCTCATATTCTGTGCAATACAAGAAGAAAAATACTTTCAGAAATATCATCACAATAAGTTAAAATAAGCAACTATTATTTGTTAAATGATTATTCCAAATTTAAAAAATAATAGTAGTTTTCAGTAGATCATAATGAGAGTTGGTGGTTTGAAGGTTGTTCTGTGATAATCAAATGTGTGATTTTAATGTAGTCACAGTCACAAATTACCCTCTTAAATGTAGACAAGGGATTTGCACATTTAAGGAATTATGAATTATTGAAAAGTGCTCAGGGCTAAATTGGCTAAGAGTGCATGTTAAGTGAGCAATCAGGGACTCAGTACACAAAGTAGCTCATAGCCAAAAGTGAATGATTTTCAAAAGTGAAATTGAAGAGTCAGTTGAATTGCAGACCATTGTACATCTTCTGCCAACACATTCTCTTCATGACTAAGAACATTATGTTGGGAAATGAATGAGTTGCTTCAGGACAATCTTAGAAACTGTTTCAACATTAGAGCTATAGGGCAGAAGATGAACATAATGGGTTTCTTTTTCTGTGATTAAAATTGATCATAAAATAATTCATCTTATATGGTTTAAAGCTATTGAAAAAAGTTAGTAATTTTGGTCATGAAAGATCATGACTATAAGTCGTATTTCAAATTAAGTGTAGCCTATATAATTTAGAAACTTTAGCAATTTGAACATTTACAGGTGTAAAAGAAGTAACTAATTAACAATGCAATGATTAATATTTTAAATACTCTGATAGCAGTTTAAATGTGATATACATTCTTGTTGGGGTAGATTGCCAGGAAATAGTGAGGTGGGACTATAACAATAAGATATATTTAGAAAGATATGAAGAAGACGAAAATGAAGCAGTCATTAGGATACCTCTGTTCCTGAACAGCTTGGGGACCAGGCCAAGCTTTCTCAGTATTATCTATGAGGGCACTAAAAAGCATGTGTGTGTGTGTGTGTGTGTGTGTGTGTGTGCGTGCGCGCGTGCGCGTGTGAGTGAGAGAGAGGGAAAGAGAGTGAGATCAAGGAGGCTAAAAAGGGGGCATTTAGCTATCACTAGGCTAATCCATCACCACAGTGTCAAAGTAATATGGTGTCAGGAGGGAAAATGAATTAATTGAAGTAAGAAGGTTGGAAGCCAGGAAAGTAGATCAACCAGTGGGTCAAATTAGGGGAATTAAAGACAAAATTTATAAAACAATCTGAAGATGATAAAAGTGATATACATGAAAATTGGAGAAATAATTATTCTAGTGCCATCCATTATCTGGAATCACTTTTGTGAGTCACTTTCTTAAAGTGACTTCATGACCCTGGAGATGCTTAACCTATGCAATAACACAAACCTTTTCAAGTATAGGTACTTCATATGTACCTATGGATGGCAGACCTGCTTTTCTGCTACAGTTGTTTGCCTTTGATACCTAAACATGCATTGTTGACTTTTTAATGTTAAAACAGGAAGTCCTGTTGTCTTTATAAATCTTGGATGAATTGTTATATTTACATCTTGAAACTATAAATATATAATTTTGTCCATTAATTGTTTTAAATTTAACTTAATATAATAGAAATCAACTTTGTAATAAAAGTTTCCAGTTACTGGGAACCCTTTATATTTCAGGAATTTTATATGCTTTTCTGTGCTCTCATAGAAAAACATATTAAAAGGTAAGAAAACTTAAGATTTCTTAAGTAGAATCACTTGTCTTGGGTCACATACTTGAAAATGGCTATTCCAGGATTTATTCCCAGGTCTGTGTGTCTCCAAAACACAGGCTCTTGACTTTGCTTATTTCGTCCTGCCATATTACATGAAATCATATTATATCAGCAGAAATGTAGGTTAAAAGTACAAACAGATTCAGAAAGAGTTGGTACAGATCCTCAGAGAAGAATCCAGAGCAAGCACTGGATTTCCCAAATTTCAACTTTGTGGAGAACAAAATGTCTCAATAACAAGATCATCAAATAATGCCTTTTGGTGGGTCTGTGTCATAGACTAGCTCAGGACAGAATTGCCTTCATATTGTTTTCTTCTTTTGTTCTGTCTTTGTGTGGTCCTCAAAGCTAATAGACTAAACTTGTATTCAACTATATCATTCCAAGCAGAAAATTTGGGTGACTACATCATCTCAATTTATCTGGGAATGTCTCCATTTTTCTGAGACTTTCTGTTTTAATACTGAGATAGAGCCTCATGGTCCTGGAACACCTCAGAAACAAGAATGATTGGCTACCCTACCTGAAATATAATGTAAGGAGAGAGAGTGTGGGGATAAGTCAACTTCCAAATGGAAAAAGATGGATGGCACCTTCAAGTTCACATGATTCAAACTGGTGGCAATTTACAAATAAGATGTAATAACTTTGATTTAGCTTATTCTATAAAGGAGTAAACAAATAGAACCATTGGATAGAGAACATTTCATTTCTGGATTACCAAAAATCTACATTTCTCACCCTCTTGTTTATAGTAAGAAGGAAATTGCTCAGACCATAAACTTATGTGTGGAAGATAGAGCTTTGTCCTAAAGTAACTGAAAGATCAAGACTCTCTTCCTACTTTAGAATTTTCTATATATAACTTCTTTAAAATTTAAATATTTCTAAAATGTAATAGTATGACTCCAGTGTTTTAGAGTGTGTGTGTGTGTGTGTGTGTGTGTGTGTGTGTGTGTGTATGTGTGTGTGTGTTTAGCTATTGGGTTGCTTTCTCCATGGCAAGAAAAAAAAACAAAAACAAAAACAGAAACATGAGAGTATTTTTAGAATGCTTGGAGTCTATAGACAAGAAGGGAAGAAGAAAAAGAAACATGATCAAAATGGTTGTCACAAATCTGATAAAATTTGAAGAAATGCTTCAAAAGAAAATTATTTCTCATTATTGGACATGAACACATTCATAAATCTTGATGCTTGTTCAGGCTTTAAGGATCTAGAGGGGAGCCCATGGGTGGCTCAGTGGATTAAGCCTCTGCCTTTGGCGTAGGTCATGATCTCGTGGTCCTGGGATGAAGCCGCGCATCAGGCTCTCTGCTCAGAGGGGAGTCTGCTTCCCCCTCTCTTTCTGTCTGCCACTCTCTCAAATACGATTGCTTATTTAGTTTTGTGGCCTGTTTTCTTCATTTAACAATATATCATAATGAACTTTTTCTCAAATCAATTACAAAAGTATATATGCATGTATATATACATTTATATGTGTGTGTACACATGTACACATATAAATGGGAGACTGAATGAATTGGGTACCTGTAGTATGAATGTCTGGTAACAGTAAAGTACCACCTGTGTCTTGTGGTCTTGAATTTAAACTGAGACGAATCAATGTGTTTTGTTTTTGTTTTCATTTTTTTCTCCCATGTACACAAACCTATCTTGGTACAAGAATGGAATATAAAACCTCCTGGATTTAATCAGAAATGTGGTTTTGGCAAGAAAGTTGGACTAGTTGAGAGGGAAAAAAATGTTCTAGGTGTAACTAATGGAGTGATTAATATGATTTATGATGAATTTTGAGCTAATAAATGGAGAAATTGAGGACATCAAGGATGTGAGGGACTATAGGGGGAGATAAAAGAAAAAAAAGAGAGCAGAGATACTAGTCACAGAATAGAAAGTATAAAATTAAAGTGACAAATTTTTAGTATTGATAATGCCAAGTAAAGGCCATATCTGGAGTGTGTAAGATATGATCTTTGGAGAAGACAAGCTCAAAGATGGAATAAGCATGAGCATAGGAAGGATCATCTATGTCTCAATTAAACTGCTATGAATTAACTAAAATGAGCCAGTGGATAAAATTTTCAATCAATTAAGGGAAATTATGCATTTGTTATGTGATAGCAGATTGAGGGGTAGTAGATGAGGCAATTTATTAATATAAGGTTCAGAGCTAGTATCTGGAGGGAGAGAAGGAGGAAATAAGAATAATCTAAATACAGAAGTATGATACACCTATACCTACACCACCTCCAGGCTTAGTGTTACTAAGATATAGATAAAGTTAACAAAACAAGCGAAGTAAGACCCTTTCAAAGTGGCTGAAGGCAAAGCAACATCTTTTCTTGAGACATAGCAAGATCTTTTCTGCCTCTCAGACACTGACCTCATGGTTTTCCTCCTTTCTGGACTTAATTCGATCATTTATTTATTTAAAACACACTTATATATGGAATTTAAGAAACAAAACAAATGAGCAAAGAGAAAAAGGGAGAGGCAAACTAAGAAACAGACTCTTAACTATAGAGAACAAACTCTATGGGTCTCTCTATAATGGGTGCCAGAGGTGAGGTGGGTGGAGGGAATGCATTAAATGAGTGATACGGGTTGAGGAAAATACATGTGATAAACACACATGTATGGAAGTGTTGAATCACTGTGTTACACACCTGAAGTTAATATCACACTGTACGTTAACTAACTGGAATTTAAATAAAAATTCAAGAAAAAGAAGCATTGTCTGGTAAGTGAGAGAATTGAACAGATTAAATAAGTCTTTGCTCCATGTGTAATTGCGTGTCAATGTTGGAAACAGATAAAAAAAAAGAAAATAACTAAATGTAAGAAAATTCTGAGGAGTGATGGGGGCTATGAACAATAGAGTAAAGCATAGGAAAAAGAGTAAGACTGTGAACAGATACAAAATAGTCACAGAAGGCCTTTGAAGTTCTTACACATGGGGAGAAATCAGAATAAAGTAAGGGAGCAAACTCAGGTATGACCTGGAGTAAAATGACTCTAGCAGAGGAAACAAGTGTAAACCCTTACTAAGACCCTGATGTGTAAATGGAGCAGATTAGTTAGAGCAGAGATGGTAAGTAGTGATGGTAGAATTTCAAGTTAAAATGACAGTAAGGTGCCATATCATGTTGAGTCTTCTTAAAGAGAAATTGTACCAGACAAATGTTTAAAACCAAGGAAGACTATTAGGGGAGAGCCTTTTGCTATGGTAGAGAGACAGAAAACTCAACCCCACTGAAACATAAGGTAGGATAGTTTTTAAGCGTGGGGTGAACTAGAGGCAAAGTGCTGGACAATACCGGGAGGACTAGTCAACGTTATTAGGCCATGTGTTTGCTAATTGGCATTTATTGAAGTCAGTCTCTTACCCTCCTATAGAGACTGGGAGATATAGTATAGGTCTTGATGATTAGATCTTAAAGGGATGTCTCCCAGGTCTTTGAAAAAGGCATTCCTGAGTTGTAAAACTGGCAAGAGTCTGGGAATTTTAAATCTCTGAGGGATGGAGAAAGAATTTATGATAGCAAGTTTTCTAAAGTAAATGCTTGAAGAAAAGAAAGTTTAAGGGCCAATAATCAGGAGGAGTGGTGTGGAATGTTTAGTCAAGTGGAGGGGAAGATTGTAGAAGTCTTAGTCAATCTTACAGGCAATGTAGGGACTTTGATCATATTTAGAATGTGATGAGAAGGCAGTGGGAGATTCACAAGAAGGGCAAAATGTGAACTAATTTTTACTTTAAAAATCTGTATATGCTACAGGAAGAACTAAGCGTAGGGGAGATAGTGAATATAGAGAAGCTGCTTGCCATATTGCAGAAATCCGGGCAAGAGGAATAGGAGGTTTGGACCAAGGTTGAGGAAGTGAACATCATCATGTAGAGATAACATGACTAACCAAAGGACTATGTATGGATCATAGACCAGTGAGGGGAGGTAATGGTGGCTCTTGTGTCTTGTCCTAAAGAACACAGTGCAATGCCACTAATCAGTGAAAGACATAGGCAGAGAGACAATAAAGTGTCTTGTTTGAATGCATTGTGTTAAGAGATATACTAATAATAAGCACAAATTCATATAAAATAATGTAGCAAATGCCATTTTATTCACCATCCAGCTTCATCAAGTCATATTTCTTTGATATTTTCTTTAGTTTCTCTTTTAACCTCATACAATTTTATAGATAAGGTTAAAACCCACTGTTTACCAAATGCATGGTTTGGTTTTCTTCCTTTCCCAGACATACCCACTTTACTGAATTCGATAATTATCATTTTCATACAGGTTTTAATATTTTGTCAATTACTTATGTGTCTACATAAAGATGATGTATTCTTTTTTTTTTAAAGATTTTTATCTATTTATTTGATAGACAGAGAGAGATCACATGTAGGCAGAGAGGCAGGCAGAGAGAGAGGGGGAAGCAGGCTCCCTGCTGAGCAGAGAGCCCGATGTGGGGCTTGATCCCAGGACCCTGAGATCATGACCTGAGCTGAAGGCAGAGGCTTAAACCACTGAGCCACCCAGGCGCCCCAAGATGATGTATTCTTGTTTGGTGTGCTTTGAAGTTTTCCCTATTCACTCTCTCTACAGAGAACCCATCTTACTTCAGTGTCCTGCTTTTATCCATCATATTTGTTATGAAAATTTGTGACTCCTTCACTGTTTTAAGTGACTCTTTTATTCATAAGACTATAAATTGCAAGAAATAAGAAATATGCCTATTTTGTCCAAAACAGTATCCCCATATAGTTTATGTTGTACATAAAGTGTAATCATATATTTGTTGAAAAAGTGAATTATTGAACATCATATTAATTATAGATTTTTCAGATTCTTCAGAACACTCTTAGTTTTGAATCAGATTGAAGGTTTCTGCTACAAAAATAGAAGTTTTTAAATGTCTTAATTGAAACAAGAGAAAAATCATGTTTGATGTTTCCATTCCACATGGTCGTTTTCTGTTTTATCTTAACCATAATGACCTAAATTCACATTCTGAAGAGAAGGCTTACTCATTGGATCATGCACTCCTACTGACAGTATTATAGTCATCATTCTTAATAGAACCACCATTGAATATTTTATTTTAGACACAGGGGAAAAGTGGGAACTGACAAACCCCCAAATAATAAAACCACATGCCAAACATTGTAGGAAAATGTTAATGAGTACATAGCCTCTTTCTTGGGTTTTATAAATGGAGAAGCCAAAGTTGTGAGAATTGAGGTTAAGGGACTTAGCCTGGGCACCCACTAAGTGGCAAATTAAATGTTTGAATTAGAAAGTCTCTTATTTACCTCTCACACATCCCCCAACAATATACCTCATATACCTGCGTGCAGAAGAGGAAGTACCCTTAAGTAGGTAGAAGACAGTATTTACATGATATGGTGACAGATGTGCAGTTAGAGAGAATGTAGCATAGAAAATCACAAATTTGGGTATCCTGAAAATGCAGCTAAAAAAAGTGTGTGATTAGGTCTTATATACATAACAAACTTTTCATCAGTGAGGTCTGATACTGGAATCAGGACCCCACAACACAGCCTAGAGACCAAGCACAGGACTTCATTCCTTCTAGAATAGGGTAGAAAGGAGGGTATAGAAACAAAGAAAAAAGACAATGTAAGACTTCATTTCTAGAACAGCTTATAAAACAAGTCAGGAAAGTCAGAATGGGAGCAAAGTAAAGATAAAGCTTTTGAACAAAAATGGACCTAAAATAAGAGAACTAGCACCAGTGGTCAAAGTAAGGCAAGGGTAAAGTCTGTTTGGAGAGTGAGTCCCTTAAGCTGCAATATGGACTTCTTTAGAATGGGTGTAGCTGTTTAAGAGCATGAACTATGGAAGCAGACCTTCTGCATTGGAATACAATTTTTAGGTGAGCAACCATGGGCAAGTTATTTAATTATTTAACTTAATATCAGTTCAGTTTCCTTATTTATAAAATGTGAATCATAAAAATACCTACTTTATAGGTTAATTTATTAAGGAGATTAAAGTAGTTAATTTGTAAAAGCCCTGGATGAGAACTTGACATATATGTGTTATATAAGTATTGCTAAATAAGTTAAATAAACAAAAAATTAGCATGATCATGGTGAGCAAGGGCAGAAATTATTTCATAGCTTAGGCTTGGTTTGAAATTCAAAGCACTCTAAATATGAGGTTTGGCACAGACCTAACTCTTCTGTTATAAATTGTATTTTAGTATCGCCAGAGTGAGTTCATTGGCTTAAAAAAAAAATTAGTATTTAATGTTACCCCGAAATGATTTATGTGATTATGAGCTCCATTTGGCTTTCAGGAGGTAGTTAAATGGCTTATAAGAATGTAAAATGTTTAACACAGAGGCTCCCTAAAAAAAGAACTCAAAAGGCTAAACAAAGTCAAGGAAAAAAAAATCTTCCTTTGAGCTTAGGGAAGTTAAGGTGGTAAGGGCAGTTCCATTTCCCTGTACTCATGCTGTTGTATTCATTTAAAACTCTAGACAAGTTATGAATATGAAGTCTATGGAGCTGTGCATTAAGTGAAAAGATAAATAGATGTGTGTCCATACATAAATAGCTCGAGTTATTTGAATAAAAAAGGAGTAATGTCATGTTAATTGTATTAAGAAAGCCAAAATTTAAAACTGAAACTATTAATTATTAGATGAAGGCGTGCTCTATAAGTGGACAGTAAGTGAACAGACTGCAAAATTTCAATAAATGGAAGAAGACTAAGTACCCATTTTAGCATGGGAATTTGTCTGATTACAAGCCTACCCAACCATATCAGAGTAACACCCATGCTTGGATGAAAGATAACAATGTCAAATTAAACTCTACACAAAAGTCACTGAGAGGGCCTCAAGTGCTCCCTTCAAATAGTCTGCATTTTTTGAATTTATATTCTCATTATTGTTGCAAACCTCCTTCTGACCTCATTATTCAGCTCCCAGGCTTATTATCTGATTCAGTGCATATTTATATTGCTTGCTTCAAACTAAGTTTATGCCCAAAGTTAAATTTTCTTCTGGAGAAAATATTGCCCAAAGCCAGAGGCTGTACCATTTTCTTTCTATACTTTAGGCATAGGTAGGGAGGTGTCATTTTCCTAAGATTCACATTTTCTACCCCTTGATATTCAGAGGATTTTGATAAGCTTGGCCTGTGTTGCACTATGACCCAGCCTGGAAAGAAATATGTTAATAGGACAGATTGATCAGAGGAGAAATCAGATGGAGTCCTAAGAGTAAATCAAATAGAAATGGAGTCAGTTCTGAGAAATCATTCCCCTACTTCACACCATTTCCCAAAACTATTTGCATCTGGCCTACAGATCTAGAGATAAAAGAGTTAATAACTCGAGAAGAAAAAAGGGAGAATATTGAATGATCTTGGAAACTGGCAAACAAATAGGGCACACATTCAGTAAACATAAAGGAAAAGATGAAGAAATCAGAGTTAATTCATCCTTGTGTTCATCAAAATTATGTCAGTAAAAAGGAGAAAAGAAAAAACACATGATAGTTGATATTTGTAATACATATATCCATAAAGACTCATGTATATAATATGAGCTCTACTCATTATTCAGTAAGACAAAGATTAAAATATGGGTGAAAACATGAAAAATTACTTCATGAAAGAGGATCTCTAAATAGTTAATTAATATATGAGAAGGCACTTAACCTTATTAGTCACCGAAGGACTGAATAAAGTCACAATGCAATAGATTCCTGCTCACATAACTAAAATAAAATAAACGAGACAGTTCTAAGTGTCAGCAAGGACAAGGATTTTGGAACAACTGGAAATTTCCTCTGTAAAAATTGATACATGCACTTTGGAAAATTATTGGGTAGTATCTGTTAAAGATGAATATCCCAGTCCTAGTCTTAGGTGTGATCCTTACAGAAACATACGTATGTGTTTACAAAAAACTTATGTATATTATTAACAACTATCCAACTACCCACCAACAACAAAATGGATAGGTATATGGTGGTATATTCAAAAAGTAATGCTGCACAAGTGCAAAAAGGAGTAAATTACTTCAATAAGCAACACCATAATTGCACTTAATAAATCTTGAACAAAAGAAGACAGACTTGAGGAGCCTGGGGGGCTCTGTTGGTTAAGTGTCCAACTATTGGTTTCAGCTCAGGTCATGGTCTCAGGGTCATGAGTTCAAGGTTCGTTCATGTCAGGCTTTGTGCTCAGTGCAGATTCTGCTTGAAGACTCTCCCTCTCCTTTTCTCTCTCCCTCTTTGTCCCTCCCCTCAAGTGCACATTCATGTGTTCTCTCTCTCTCTCTCTCAAATAAATTAATAAAAGCTTGAAAAAAAAAAAAACAGTTGCAAAAGAGTTCATGTATCACGACATAATTTATAGCATGTTCCATGGCAAGCCCAAGTAATTTCATTAAGTCAGAGTAGTAGTTTCCTTTGGTGAGAGAGACTGGGTGCTTCTAAGATCCTGGTAGTATTCCTTGGACCTGTCTTTTCATCTGGGAGGTGGTGACATGAGCTATTCACTTTACAATTAGCTGAGATTTACTCTTAGGATTTATGTACTTTTCTGTATGTATACTTTATTTTGATGGAAAAAAAAATCAGCCTGAAAAGTATGTCTTGAATTATTAATCATTCAAAAGAATGTTTTTAAATTCTTACCTGCATCTTTACATAATTGTATATATTAGCTAGGTAAACTTCTCATATATCACCTTCTTCATCTGTAATAGGAGGTTAGCAACTTGTTAGGGGGAGGGGAGGGTGAGAAAAGTGCAATTCTTTCATGTAACGTACTTTTAATACTAAATGGTAATTTTGAACATACAGAGTATCTTATTTCATTCTTTCTGTTTCAACAATTCAGGGGCTTTTTTAAAATATTACTTTAAAAATCTTGAGCAAAGTACTACATGTGCCTTTAAAAAATTAAGTAACAGCTCTAAGGGTTTTTTTTTTAATTTTTAAAGATTCTTTTATGAAAATGATTTTGAAATGACAGAAAAGATGTAAGAACAAGAATAGTACAAAGAATCTGACATCCTTTACCTGGTTTCACATATTGTTAACATATTGCCACATTTGCTCTATCATTTCACTCTTTCATTCTTTTGTTCTCATTTCCTGCATGGGATGTGTATGTGTATGTATTCTTACTTAACCATTTGAGAGCCAGTTGCATGTATCATTGCTTTACCATGGACATTTCTTGTAAGTGTGTATATTCTCTCACATAATCACAGTGCAGTCATCATCCAGTAAATTTAAGACTGATGCAATACTTTTGTCTAGTTTATCATTCTTATATTTTTTTAAATTAACCTTATAGTTTCCTTTATAATGTTTTTTACTTTTAAGTACAGGATCCAGTCAAAAGTGAAATATTGAATTACTTGTCATGTCTCTAGTCTTTTTCAGTGTGGAATATTAACAGACTTTTTGTCTTTATGACACTGACATTTTTGAAGGATATAGTTTGTTCTTATTACTATTATTATTACTACTATTATAATGTTACTCATTTTAGTTTTATTTGATGTTTGCTCACAATTAGATTCAAATTATGAATCCCCAGCTACAATAGTGCTTCAGTGATAGTGTATCTTTCTGAGGATATTTCTTCTAAGAGCACATGAGGAATAGCTGTCCCTCATGTTAATTTTGATCACCTGGGGAAAATGTTGTATGCTTCTCTACTGTATAGTTTTTATTATTTTTATAGAAATAATCTGTGAGGAGACACCAGTAGTAGCTATTTGTTTATTTGAAACAGCAAAGTGACTAAAGAACTCTATTGCTTTGCCACATTAAATGATGCATGTTCTTAAAATAAATTCTGAACCTATTTTAAAAAAGCACAGACTAGAGCTATGAATCTGAAGACAAATCTCAGGATGTCTCAGTTTACTGGTAGAGCATTTTGGACATTGAGAAAGAGTACACGTGTCTGTGTGATTTCAGCTTGAGCAATGCTTGGGTGGGTGGGGTCAAGATGTGTGAGACTGGTTTATAAATTACAAATGTATTTTAGTGGGAGCATAGAAATAGTTTGCATTATGTTACAATGGAGCAGATTAGAATGAGTAATTCTGCAGTAAGGATACCTGACCAAGAATTAATAACAATTTACAGGTTGTTTGATTAACATTCTATCTATATATGAAACTCCACATCTCTATTATCATTGCAACCCAACCTGAACCTTTGTCTCAGTGTTTTTCTATTATCTCACAAATGTTTAATAATGAATTAAAAGAAAATAAATTGAATTGGTTATGGATGATATTAGAAGCTACTCAGCTTTATCTAAATGAATACATCTTAGGGTATTAGAAATAAAAATTATATACATGTATTAGGCCTCTAAATTCTACTAATTATAGCTCTTTACTGAAAATAGACCCACATACACATAAATGTTACCATCTTTCTATTAATCCTATTAGTTTGGAGGTTGGTTCTCCTATCCAAAAATGTTTGATTGGAACTTGCCCAAATATAAAGAATCACTTAGCTTATTAATTTTGAATTTAAATATGTTGATTCAACAACTCTGTGCATATGTATCTTCCAAAAAAAATCAATTGGTTAAAATAGCCAAGCTGAGCTATATCATAGGGAGTATATTAATAAAAGAATCATGTTGAGATATGTCTAAATATTTAAAATTCAACATACCTGATTGCTACTTCTAAAGTGTATGCAAGTGTTCAGAAATAATACCTCCTCCGAATTTGCTAAACTCACATATTTTCTTATCAGCCCCCTCTCCCTCCCCACCTCCTTTCCTAATTTCATTGGTTCCTTCCTTCCTCATAGAGGTCATTAAGTGGATTATATAGAATTTGGTATACAATATTTGCTCTGCTAATCACTTGGAAAAATTGAAAGAAACCATTTTGGGGGGCCATGATTGCAACAAAATTCAATGACATAAAAATGTCATTGCAGCTGCTGAAAGGCAAAAATAGAGGGCAAGGCAATTGAATAGAAACAGCCTGTTTTTGATTCTTAACTATACAGAACAAACTGAGGGTTGCTGGAGGGGAGGTGCGGGGGGGACAGATAAATGGATGATGGGGATTAACTATGGCCCTTTTGATGAGCAGTAGGAGTAATGTGTTAAGTGAAAAATTACTAAATTCTACTCCTGAAACTAATATTATATTATGTTAACTAACTGGAATTTAAATAAAAACCTGAAACTTAAAAAAAAAGAAAAGAATAGAAACAGCATATTCAGTCCATGGTTTTACAGTTATGTCAGTTGCCTGGAATCATCCAGAAGAGACCAAAGATAAAGGCTTTTGCATGAAGAGACAAATGCAAGACCTTTCTTACATGGATTTAGAGTAGATTCACAAGATATTGAATCTCAGAGGAACCACTGTCACCATTCAAACAAATCTTATTTTTGGATGTGAAAACTGAGACTTAATGAGTGACATTAAAATGTTGCTGGGAATGGTAAAGTAAACATTATGTAACAGAGTAGGATTCTGTTATCATTAAATCTAAAGTGAAAGTCATTTCATAGGGATTTTTCCATGTATTCTGTATGGGGATTTTCACTAGAAAGCACACTGGGGGTACATTTTCTTCCATGTGTAGACACACTGAGAGACAGATATTACCTTAATATGCTTAATATGAAAAGAAACCTTTAAATACCAGCTATAGGGGCACCGGGGTGGCTCAGTGGGTTAAAGCCTCTGCCTTCAGCTCTGGTCATGATCCCAGGGTCCTGGGATCGAGCCCCGCATCAGGCTCTCTGCTCAGCAGGGAGACTGCTTCCTCCTCTCACTCTCTGCCTGCCTCTCTGCCTACTTGTAATCTCTGTCAAATAAAAAAAATAAATCTTTAAAAAAAATTAAAAAAATAACAGCTATAACTTACATGGAAGAAAGGGTTTATTTTTAATTTGGGTTTTTTTTTTTTTTCCTTACTCTAGTGTGTTCTGTGAGAAAACTCCACATTCTTTCTCCACTTTTACTGAGATATAGTTGATATACAATATTAAATAAGCCCATTTTTTTTTATTAAATAAGGTTAAAGTGTACAGCATGATGGTGTCACTTATGTATATTGTGAAATGATTACCACAATAGGGTCAGCTAACATCCATCTTCCTAGAAAGATACAGTGAGAAGAAAAGAATAAAGAAAAAAAAAACCTCCTGATAACTGCACATTCTTCAAGACTCATTTCTAGTACTGGAAGTACTTGGCTATTGTAAATAATTCTTCAATAAACATATAGGTACATGTATCTTTTGAAAGTAGTGTTTTTGTTTTATACCTAGTAGTGAAATTATTGGATGATATGACATTTCTGTTTTTAATTTGTGAGTAACCTCCACACTGTTTTCCACAGTGGCTACACCAATTTACATATCCACCAAAGTGCAAAAGAGAGTTCCTTTTTCTCTACAATTTCACATCAAAATGTTTGAAGTCCCACCTAGGGTCAGTCACATAGCGAGAGACAATACTTTAGTTAAGACTGAGTGATACTAATTACCAAACTAAGACTTTTTTTCCCCCAAGTCAAACGTCCATGTGTCACTTGTCAGAAAATGATACCTAATGGATTTGGAAAACTCAAAAAAGGGTCAAATCTGTTATGTACTCTCTCCTCTCTGCATTATATCTCTTATGTTTGAGAGGATAAGCATATCCAAATGACATTATCAAAAATAGTTCACTGCAATTCAAACACTTTCTCCATTAATATACTTTCCCCTTTGTTTGATTTTTGTATATATACATACATAATCTGAGCTTTTATCATAGATGCTTAACTCTGAAAGTTTATCTGACACAAAACAAAAGTTGAAGAGATTGGCATACTGCTATTTCTGGTAATTTAATAGTAGTGTATGGCATGTTACTGTAATTAGTCTGGGCTGATAAGAGAAATATAAAATTAAAATGTTTTTTTTTTCTAATGACAGTAGAATATTTTAAAGAAAAAAATACCTCATTTTAAACCTTTGTGTTATAGTACCTCTCCAATGTAATAATGAAACCACAACTATAATTCTAGGAACACTATTATTAAATTGTTTCTTTTGTCTTAAAATAATAAAATATTTATTAATTCTACTGATTAAATCTGGAAGTAAAAAAAATCTGGAAGTAAATGCAGTATGGATGTTAACTTATTAAGGAGATAGAACATTCATATGTTTTCTAAATTCAAGGTTGATATCAGGGAATTTTATTTTTGATGCAGATATTGACATTTTATCAATGACTTTGACAGTTTAATATTAGTGTCACATAATAACTTAGAAGATGCATTCCAATCTCCTGAAAGATTATTTCCCTATAGCAAAATACCGAAGAGAATTATTATTTTTAATGGTGGGTTAACTTACATGAGTCAAAGTTAAAAGAAAATAAATTTGGGGAGACTACATGGCTCAGTTAGTTAAAATAAGAGTCTGACTCTTGATTTCAGCTCAGATCATGATCTCAGGGTCATGAGATTGATCCCCTCATTGGGCTCCAGATTGAGCATGGAGTCTGCTTAAGATTCTCTCACATTCTCACTCTCCCTCTGTCCCTTCCCACACTGCATTCAATGAATGAATGAATGAATGAATGAATGAATGAATATTGCCAAAATATTGTAAATATTCAGTCTTAGAAAAATACCTCTGCAACCATCTTAAACTTTAAAATCAGAAGTAGCATACATGAAGATGTAATGCTATATACCTATTAGAAAAAAAGGGACCTAAATTAATTACCTAATATGATTGGTTTATAACAGTCATTTCAGAATACTGTCTTTTCTTATGCTAAATGTTGGTCTCTGCTTCTGATTTCATTTCACCCCATCCATATTTACTTTAAGGTTGTCATAAGTCAACTGTATTACTCTTATTTGTATGTGGCTCATAATAAAGCCTAGTGTAACATTTGGGAATCGAGTGATTCACCATAACTGGGGTTGGTGAAAGAGCAACTTGAAACAAAGCAGCCTTCAACTGTCATCCATTCCTATCTGGGAGTATGATATGTAACATGTTTTTTCACTATTTTTTATTATTTTTATTTTTAAATTTTTATTGTGTTATGTTAGTCACCATACAATATGTCATTAGTTTTTGATGTAGTGTTCCAAGATTCATTGTTTGCATATAATACCCAGTGCTCCATGTAATATGTGTCCTTCTTAATACCCACCACCAGGTCTACCTATCCCCACATCCCCTACCCTCTAAAACCCTCAGTTTGTTTCTCAAAGTCCACAGTCTTTTAAAAAATATTTAGTATTTAGAATAATGGGTTCCCAAATATGCCCATGTCATAATCCCTAGGACCTGTGAATGTTATCTTAGATTATAAGAAAGACTTTGCAGATGTTTAAGTTACAAATCTTGAGATAGAAGGGAGTATTTTCTACTATCCTAGTGGATCTAGTGTAATAATAAGGGTCTATATGAAATGGATGCAGGAAGAGTTGGAGTCAGAGAAGAAGGCAATCCGCTGATGGAAACAAGAGTTCAGAGTGATTCAGCCACAATGCAAGGAATAAGGATAGCTTCTAGAAACTAGAGAAAGTTAAGACACAGATTTCCCCTGGAACATCCAAAAGGAATTGGTATAGAAAACACCTTGATTTTAGCCCCATGATGAAACTCATTTCAGACTTCTGACCTCTAGAAATGTAAGAGATTAAATAGGTGTATTTTTAAAAGACTAGTTTTTAAAGTAATTTTTGGTTCACAGTAAAACTGAAAAAGATACAGATATTTCCCAAATACTCTGTCCTTACACATGCATCATCTCCCCCATTATCAACATTGCACACCAGAGGGTACGTTTGTTATAGTAATGAACATACACTGATACGTCATAATCATACATGGTTCATAGTTAACATTAATATCCACTCTCAGTTTTACATATGCCGTGGGTTTGTTAAAATATAAATTCACTGAACATTATAACATCATATTTTTCTTTGCCCTAAGAATCTTCTGTACTTCTCCTATTCATTCCTCCACCTACCTATTCATCCCACCAACCCTTGGTAACCACTGATTTTTTTTTCACTGTCTCTGTAGTTTTGCCTGTTCCAGAATATCATATATTTGTAATCATAATGTATGTAGCTTTTATTGGCTTCTTTCACTTGGTAGTACATATTTAAGGTTCCTTCATGTATTTTCATGGCTCAATAGTTCATTTCCTTTTAATGCTGAATAATTTTTTACTGTTTGATGTATCATAATTTATCCAGTCTCTTATTGAAGGACGTCTTGGATTCTTCCACGTTTTGGCAGTTATAAATAAAATTGCTATAAACACCCATGTGTAGGTTTTTGTATTAACATACATTCTCAGCTCTTTTGATTAAATACCAAAGAGCAAAAGTGGTAGATAATATGGTGAAAGTATGTTTGGTTTTATAAGAAACTTCTTTTTTTTTTTAAGATTTTATTTATTTATTTGACAGAGATCACAAGTAGACAGAGAAGCAGGCCAAGAGAGAGGGGGAAGCAGGCTCCCCACCGAGCAGAGAGCCTGATGCAGGGCTCCATCCCAGGACCCCTGGATCATGACCTGAGCTGAAGGCAGAGACTTTAACCCACTGAGCCACCCAGGTTCCCCTGTAAGAAACCTCTTAAGTGTCTTCCAAAGTGGCTGCATTATTCTGCATTCCCATCAGTGATGAATGAGATTTCCTGGTGTTTTGCATCCTTGCCCGCATTTAGTGTTGTCAGTTTTCCAGATTTGGCCATCCTGATAGGTGTGTAGTAGTATCTAATTGTTGCTTTAATTTGCATTTTCCTGATGGCATTTGATGTGGAATCTGTTTTTGCATGCTTTCTTGACAGATTCATATCTTCTCTAGTGAGGTATCTGTTAAGGTCTCTGGCCCTTTTTTTTTTTTTTTTTTAAATTTCTTTTCAGCGTAACAGAATTCATTATTTTTGCACCACACCCAGTGCTCCATGCAATGCATGCCTTCCATAATACCCACCACCTGGCTCCCCCAACCTCCTACTCCCCACCCCTTCAAAACCCTCAGGCTGTTTTTCAGAGTTCATAGTCTCTCATGGTTCATCTCCCCTTCCAATTATCCTCAACTCCCTTCTCCTCTCCATCTCCCCATGTCCTCCGTGTTATTTGTTATGCTCTGCAAATAAATGAAACCATATGATAATTGACTCTCTCTGCTTGACTTTCACTCAGCATTATCTCTTCGAGTCCCGTCCATGTTGCTACAAAAGTTGGGTATTCATCCTTTCTGATGGAGGCATAATACTCCATAGTGTATATGGACCACATCTTCCTTATCCATTTGTTTGTTGAAAGGCATCTTGGTTCTTTCCACAGTTTGGCGACAGTGGCCATTGCTGCTATAAATATTGGGGTACAGATGTTTCTTCTTTTCACAACATCTGTATCTTTGGGGTAAATACCCAGTAGTGCAATTGCAGGATCATAGAGCAGTAGTGCAATTGCAGGGTCATAGGGAAGCTCTATTTTTAATTTCTTAAGGAATCTCCACACTGTTCTCCAAAGTGACTGCACCAACTTGCATTCCCACCAACAGTGTAAGAGGGTTCCCCTTTCTCCACATCCTCTCCAACACACGTTGTTTTGTGTCTTATCTTTGGCCCATTTTTAAATCAGAATGTTTGTTTTCTATTATTGAGATTTAAGAGGGTTTTTGGGGGAGAGTTTGTTTTTGTTTTTGTTTTTTAAGATATACTTTGGATAGCAATTCTTTATCCAATGTCTTGTTTTGCAAATATTTTCTCCCAATGTGTGGCTTGCTTGTCTTCTCATTCTCTCAACATTGTCTTTCCCAAAGCAGAAGTTTTTCATTTTAACAAGTCCAACTTATCAATTTCTTCTTTCATGGTTTATTCTTTTGGTATTGTATATAAAAAGTTATTATCATATCCATGATCATTTACACTTTCTCCTGTTTTATTGTCTAGTTTTATAGTCTTGGATTTTTCATTTAGGTTGCTAATCCATTTTGAGTTATATTTTTCTGAGAGGTGTGAGGTCTGCATCTACATTCTGCTCCTCCTCTTTCTTATCCTTTCTCTTCCTCATTCTCCCTTTCCTCTTCCTTCTTCAGAGATCAAATTAAACTGGTGTTTTTGTTTTTTGGTTTTTTAAGATTTTATTGATTTATTTGAGAGAGAGAGGGAGAGCAAACACATGACCAGGGAGAAGCAGGCTCCTCACTAAGCAGGGATCCTGATGCAGGACTTGATCTTAGGCCTCATGATCCATGACCTCAACTGAAGACAGCCACTTAATGGACTGAGCCACCCAGGAGACCCAAACTGGTGTGGTTTTAAGCTATCAGTTCTGTGGGGATTTGTTACAGCAGTAAAAGAAAACTTAAAGCATCAGCAATAGCACTCTTGATTCTATTCAATTTGAACCTAAATCTTGAGCCTCTTTGTATGAGAAAGTAGTACTTTTGGGGATTAGCCATTCTCAGGGACATTTTCAAATTATCCTGGCTTCTCAGCCTCTTTCTTCCTTCATAACTCTACCCCCACATATATCTAATAGCACACTTTCCTAGGTTAAAACCTAGCTGGAACATAAATGGATTGGAGTTCCATTAACTGAAAGGTAACATAGGGACCAAGTTTCAAAGCTTCTTTCCTACTCAGATGACTAACAACTGACTGGCATAAAAATGGCTTATACTCGCTCGGACACACTCATTCACTCATATACACACATCAGCTGGTACAGAAACACTTCAGAGACCTTTGGTGAAAAGTTTTCTAATTTTCCCATTTTTTACAAATGATTTGGCTTCAGCGATATAAACTACTGGGAACTGAAACATACTTACCAAATAGCTTCATCTCCCAAACTCACCCAAACAACAGTTTCACCTGCACCTCCTCTAACTGCCTCCCACCCCTCCATACACAGTGGATTTGGTATTCATTGTTCTAAATGAGACATGTACCCTAAAAACTTGTTGCTGGTTAGACTCAGGTGCAAAAGATTTATTGGTATATTCTTGTGGTTTAAACAGAAAAAAAATCTAAAGAATTTTGAAATGTAGAGAAGCTTGAAAAGAAAATTGGAAATAGCCTAAAACATTTTTCGTAAGAATGACATTTGGGTGATTGTCCAGCCCAAGCTTTCCTAAATACATATCTATGTACTAGCTATATTAGAATAACATGTAAATATATATGAAAATTCCCAAAATCCCACATATACTATTATGTAAACTGTTAGAATATCTCTTTGTTAAATTTGTGTTGGACAACTAGGAAGCTCAGTGATGTTTGGAAAATTTAATCCTCTGGATCATAACTTATACTGAGGGGCACTGTTCATGAGACTTTTCTATAAATAGCCTTTATTTCTATTTGTTGTAACCATGACTAGGTAAAAATAAACTCCAATTTTAAAATTTGCACTTGAAGGAAAAGTTCTCATTCACTTCAGTTTATGGATGCATAGTTATATGTGGATTTTAAATGAATTCTCTATTGAAATAATCATAGAAAATACTTTCTGCCAGAACCCCTAGAAATTTAGGATTATTTTAGATAAGTATAATTAGTAAGAATTTAGATATTATATATGCATGAGATTATATATACACATAAAGATTAATAGGTATCGATTCCACATCAATTTTAAAGCTCAGTGACTGGTGCCAGTATTTAAAGTCCATTCACTCTCTCCACTGCCATTGATATTACCCTCCTTCCTTAGACTAATATGTGGAACACTGAGGTATATTTGTTTCTCTTAAAGTCATGCATGCCCCTAACTTTCTTGAGATCTCTTTGCCCTGGCTTCTATCCTACCCCCGGAAACCTAGCACATGTTTCTACCTAAGTCTACTCATTAGTCATAATGCTTCAAGTTTTAGAACCAAAGATGGAAATCATTAAGCAAAATGACTGTTTTCCCTTTTTTTTTTTCTTTAAAGAGAAGAAGTGGGGGGTAAGGGGGCGGGGAAGCAGACTCTCCAATGAACAGGGAGCCCCATGATGCAGGGCTGGAACCCAGGACCCTGGGATCATGACCTGAGCAAAAGGGAGATGCTTTTTTTTTTTTTTTTAAATATTTTTACTTATTTATTTGTCAGAGAGAGAGAGAGCAAGCAGGGGGAGCAGGGGGCAGAGGGAGAAGCAGGCTCTTTGTTAAACAAGGAGCCCCACACAGGACTAGATCCCAGGACCCTGGGATCATGACCTGAGCCAAAGGCAGATGCTTAACGGACTGAGCCATCCAGGCATCCCTCAAAGGCAGATGCTTAACCAGCTATGAGCCACTGAAGTATTCCTCTTGCCCTTTATTTTTAGCCAGGTCCTCAAATCTTCTCTCCCAGTCAGTCCCTTATCTAAATCATGTAAAATTATTACATTCAAAGACATTGAGACATTTATCTCTAATACTCCTTTCTTTAGCCAAGATGTTCCAATCAAAACTATATGATAACCATGTGTAGAGCCAATACCCATACCACTTTTTTTCTCACAAAATATTCATCTAACCAAAATATCTGTTCTTGTTTGTTCTTCATGGAGATCATTTAGTGTAACTCCCTAAGTTTGTAGAAGAGAAAAGAGAAATGGCTTGCCAAGTCACAGTGTTTTATAAGTAGAGTCATAATTAAGCCACATGCCTTTCAATTGTGGTCAATGCTGTTTTCCATCCTTTTGCTCCCAAATGACAATTGCATCTTTTTCCTCACATTATGCCTTAGCTACTTTCCCCTGCATTCAAGAAAATGAAATTTAGCTCTACTAAAAAAAAAAAAAAAAGAAGGAAAGAAAGAAAGAAAAAAAGTTCTCTAATTCATATTTTGAACGTGAACTGAATCTTGGTCTTTAGCTTATCAGTGAGAAATCAGGGATTTAACTCTTGCCCGTGTGTCTATCAGTTGCATTTTTTTTTTTTACAAAGAGGGAATGCACTTTTTGAGAAAACAATGGTTCAGTTCTCTAGAAATGCAGTCTTCCTCCTCTTCTCTGGCTTTCTCTTTCCTGCTTATAACTATTGTTCATGTGGGATTCTGGCCTGAAGTCTCCTCCAGATGTTTTAATATAATGGAATGCATATTCTAGTACACCTTTAATAGTTTAGAGGAAATAACACTTCCCAGCAATACTGGCTCTGCATGTGAGGCAGAATAGTTATTCCTAGGAAAATATATCTTGTGAAGTTCAGGTTGCCAGGTGATCCTTTAAGTGGCCTTTAGTCAACCTCTTTTTAATGAAATATCCTTTGTCTTAACCAGACAAACTTGTTAAGACAAGTTATTAAAAAATAATTTCCTGAGAATATTGTAAAGGCTTACATTTCATTAACTGCTTTCTATCAAGTGGAAAAGCACAAACCATTTCTTTCCAAGTGCCAAATTTTCACCTCCCCAGATTATTGAGAAAATGTTTTAATAAATATTTCTATATGTTTTTCTTTAATCTCCTATTTTATCACTGAAAAGCTAAGTGATAGAGGTTTTTTTGTTTGTTTGTTTGTTTGTTTGTTTTGTTTTGTTTTGTTTTTTCCAGAGATCTGGAGAGAGTAGCTGACCTTGGTTGATAACTAAGGGAATTGTGTCTTCTTGTGAGCCAACTTCTTTTCACTCAGATCAGAAATCTGTTGAGGAGCTTAGTTTCTGTCAGTCTTTTTGGGAGCTGTAAAAGACTGCCCTCACTTGAACACAAGAACAGGAGGAACAGAGAAAATGTTTTGTGTTTTTGATCCTCAGATATGCATGTGCTATATCCAATTAAACATCAGTATTAGAGAGAAAGAACACTATGTAATAGCACTGAAGATGTAAGCCTCGCTCCTGTCACTTCCTGTTAGACTCAAATAAATACCAAAAGAGCAACACGGTCCTACCAGAGACCACCTTTATCTTGCCATTCTTAAGTCATAGTCTCAGAATCCATGAACATGACAATTGTGCATCAGAATTGTTCATCATAATTTCATAGTTCTCGCTAGTGGCGGAGATCTTGATTTTTTTTTCAGTGATTTTTTTTCCTCAGAGATTTTTTTAAAGATTATTTATTTATTTATTTGACAACAGAGATCACAAGTAGACAGAGAGGCAGACAGAGAGAGAGAGATAGAGAGAGACAGAAGCAGGCTCCATGCTGAGCAGAGAGCATGATGCAGGGCTAGATCCCAGGACCCTAAAATCATGACTTGAGCTGAAGGCAGAGGCTTAACCTATTGAGCTACCCAGAGCTCCAATGATTTTTAAACATTGTCCATGAGAGGTTCTGTTGCAGATGGTCTGTCTTGTGAAACTATTCTTAGGAATTAACATTCCAAAGCCTGCAGGATACTACACAGTTAAATTTATATTTATAAAGTAGCCCATTAAGTTTGGCTAATAATATCTAAACTTATATAGCATTTATTATGTGTTAGGCATTGTTCTAAGTGCATTGTATGTTCAACCATATAATTCACATAAGAATGTCATGGTGTATTATTTTTACTATTTCTCTAATAGAAAAAAAGTTTCCAAGATATTAAGAATTTAAGTAATTTATTTGAAGTCACATGGTTAGTTCCAGTTGAAATTAGATCCTAGGAAAGCTGGCTCTAGAGACAATACTCTGGTTACATTATACTGTCACTTATATGCCAGTCACTGAAACTGGTTGTGCGAACCTTCACTATAATCAACTTGGATACCCAGCCCCATATACACTATATAGTTTTCTATCTTCCAACATGTCTTCATAAATATCCTTCTAATGCTTGCCACTTTTAACTATATTTTGTGTATTCTTGTGATTAATTCTTTCATAGAGACAGTGAGGATTCAGAGGAGTCCATTTAAGCTGGGACACCTGAAGTTACTCTTGCCTCAGGGAATTATCAAAGTGTTTTACCAGTTTATAAGGGAAGGCATTATGGTGGGAGGTTTATTTAAGATGCATCATCTATGAAGGACCCTGAAAGTAACAGTTGGTTATATTTTCTGGGTAAGCTGTCAGTTGGATGGGACAGACAGAAAAAATCTATCAAGGATAGAAAGTGGTAAAACATGAGATTAAAACATAAGTTTAAAAAAAAAGGTAAACAAAGGTAAATATATGATAGCTGCTGAAATAAACTAGTGATTTTTTTCATGTCCTTAAAAAGAAAAGTTAGAGAAGAAAAGGTCTAGTTTATGCCAACATCAGTCAAAGGCTATGACAGAAAACCAAAGCAGTCACTTTCCCAATATTACTGCCTTCATATTTATGAGAGCACAAGCCATTTATCATCAATTTCAGTGCTGTTCACGACACTGGATCACATTTATTAAAAAATTTACTATCATATTGCCTATAGTAAATCTATGGTTCTTAAATAGAGAAGATTCCTTCCCAAAGAAGGGATAGAAATATGTGAGTGATGAGTCACTTTATATCATGGTTGTTTATCAAATCTTAATAAAATTGAGAGAAAGTCACACTGCAAAGAGCATATGGTCTCATCATTTAAAGAATTACATGAGTAAATAATGGGATTTACATGATCTTCAATAAATCAGTGACTCTGAAATTAAATTGAATATATTTAAACTCTTACAAACCTTCAGGACCTTTCGACTTTTATTCAAACTAGGGCACTGCAGATTCGTAAATCCTTCTCATTCCAGTAGGTCATATAGTATTAAAAGATCATGGATAATAATCAATAATTATGATAACCACCATTATCATTTATCCATATGGTGGTTCTCTCAACTATTGTTAAATAAAATGACCTTCCTTGGTAATCCTGCATATCTAGTTATATACATTGAAAAATGCTATTCTGAGAAGGAATCCTTTGGCTTCCCATACACAGCCGGATAGTCTATTACACAGAAACTGGGGGCCAGAGGCTATGACTCTAACTGCTTTGCATCAATAGTAGTACTGTAAATTTTCAAATTAATATATTTTAATTATTTAAGGGATAGATTTATCTATATTATGTTTAGGGCAAATAATTTATTTTAACTAAAATTTTGATTTTACTTATAAAAAGTGAGCTCATATTCAAAGAGAGATCATATTCATGGTGAAGAGGAAAAAAAATTGCTTATAAGGCTGAAATCCTCACTTAGGGGTTTGTATCCTTAAACAAAACATTTAACTCTTTTAAGACCATGTTCCTTTTAATGGACTCAGGAATGCATTCATTTATTCCAACAATAAATGTTTATTAATAATTTCTTATTATACATCATGGGCTATACTAATGGGGCAAATAATGTTTTACCTTTCATGAGGTTTTCTAGAGCAACAAATGACAATGTATATGAAAGTATCCTATAAAATTTAATGGGCTACAAATATAAGAAATATTTCTAATGCTCTGTAAGATTTTAAATTGCTTTCTGAAATAGAAAAGACAAAATTATATTCAGCAAAGCTTTAATATTTAGGGCATTTTATTGAATTATAATTCTTGCAAATACTTTATATTGTAACTTTCATTAAAATGTATTATCCATTTTATCAGAACATTAGAATCCTGCAACACAGTATATAGTAAAAAAACTCTTTATTAAAGGTTTTTATAGCATGTGTGCTCCTATGTGTATATTTTCGGAGAGGATATCCTGGCTATCTCATTAGCATTCAACCTATATTTTGAAGCTTATTGTTTTTGTTTCTAAATATATGTTTTATGATATTATTATTATTATCATTATGTCCTTTTGTATCCTTCAATTAAAAAAGCTTGCCCTTTGTATAGTTACTTTATTCTTGATAATCATAATTACCCTGTCTGTGGTCTTGCAGCTATTTCTGTATAAGGTATTCATGAAACAGACATCTGCTTTATATCATCCATATTTTTTCCCATTCTATCTAATAAGACAGAGTGGACTTATATCCAGGTTAAGCACCTAACAGAAATTTAATAGATTTATATTATGGCACTTAATCTCTTCAGGAAAAAAATTCACAATACTTAATTAAATACTAAATAAGCATTTATTGAGCACTCATCTTATATCCAGAACTGTTTTTAAGTGTTGTTGGAATAACAAAATATGAAAAACCTTATTAGATTGAAAAGAAAAAAAAAACTTAGATTCAAAAAATGGAAACCTACATTATGGTTATACTGCCAGCTGTTGATGGAGGGATCGATGTGAACTCTCTCCACTGTTCATGGACAGCTGAAACTGAATTGATCCTTAACAATGTTAGGGAAGATAAGTAGTATGACGGATTATATGTGTGGGGTTTTTTTTGTTTTTTGGTTTTATTTTTACAAATATTGGCTTCATCCTCTTAGGAGACCGTTACAATTCCTCGTTCCACTCGCTCAAGTTGTAGCCATTAGATTTGCTCTGAGTAATGAAATGTGAGCAAAAGCAAAGTGCATTACCAATAAGGAACAGCTTTTAGAGTTACTGCATGGGTAATAATGATTTCTTTTCTTTTGGTTATTAAGGGGGTAAGGCAGTCAGAGGAGGCTACTTTATCAGCCTGGATTTTGGATAGCAAAATAGGTGGAGTAGGCATGCTGACCCATGTTGGTCATGTAATTTGGGCAAGAAATAAAAATTTGCTTTTGTAAGCCTCTGAGTTTGAGGTCATATGTAGCTACAGCATAACCTAGCCTCTTCTGAGTGATATTAACAAGTGAAACTTTTGGGGGCTTGTTTTTTTTTTTTTTTTTTTTTTTAGTATTGGCCCATAGGTGGTGCTCACTTACTGCTGGACAAATTTTAAAATACAGTGATTTTCAAGTGAAGCATTCTAAATGCTAGAAATGCAAATTAAGAAAATGATGTTGGTTCTTAACTTACTCATTATCTCATTGTAATCAGACATATCTCCAGTTATAATATCACATGATAAGTGGAGTAATAGAGGCATGAGCAAAATATATAAGTAACTAAAATGGGGGTATGTAATTCAGATTGGTCAGGTAAAGGGGGTAAGCCATTTGCTCTTCCTCCCACCCATTTACCAGCACCCCTACCCACTTTATCACTTTTTGGTATGTTAATTTTTATTGATTCTATGACAGATTATCATGTTTTATGGCTAGAAATCGAACAAATATATTATATTAAAGTTCTATGTACTAAAAGTCTAACATAGTTCTCAGTAGCTAAAATCACATGTGTTGCTAGGGCCATGTTCCTTTCTGCAGGTTCTGGAGGAGGGAATTTGATTGCTTATCTTTCCCAGCATCTAAAGGCTGCCCACATTCCTTGTCTCCGGACCCCTTCTGCTATCTTCAAAGCCCGCAGTGTGTATTTGGGGAGAGCGTACCCAAGTCAAGTCCCTTGCACACGCTATCACTCTTGGTCTTTTGCTCTTTCATTTTCTTTTCACTTTTAAGGACTCTCGTTATTACTTTGGTCCCACTCAGATCATTCAGAATAATATCCCCATTTTAAGGTCAGCTGATTAGCAAACTTAATTCTATGTGATGTTATTTATCCTTTAGTAACATATTTATGGGGTAACATATTTACAGATTTCTAGGATTAGGACCTGGCCATCTTGGGAAGAAGGGCTGTGGTTTTTCTTTTTTGCCCACCATAATTACTAACTGCCCTGTTAGATGCACTGGACTAAAATTCCCTGAGAAGATAAATTTTTGTGCCTTAAAATACAAATACAGCTCTCTGATTACTGATTTAGACTTAGGTCATGCCTGCCTCTGGGGACAGCCCGCTCATCTTCCAGAATCTGGTCTATTGTAAATGTCCAGGGCTACCCTTGGAGCCACTTCTTATTTTCTCTGTAGGTGTACAAACCCAAATAAGTACCATGGTTTAGAATATGGGAGAGAAATGAGAACCACAACTCAGGACTAAAACCTAACTTATATTCCTTAGTTACATGTTTATCAGAAAGCCCTGATTCTGGACTTGAGATATAGGCTTAGTTACAAGTGACAATGTATGTCTCATTCTTCTATTTTTCTCAAAAGTCCATTTCTGGGGTAATGTAACCTTGGCAGTAAAGTTAGATTAGTAAGAACGGAAGCCCATATGTGCTGTTTTCCCCTCTTGGATAAATCCACTATTTTCTGTTCACCCTAAGAAAACACTTGGAAGTTATTTGATTTGAGTGCTAGGGCCAGCTTGTGGGAACTTATTTCCAAGTTCTTAGGGTCCAAAATGGATGCCATAGAAAAAATTCAGTGGTTTTATAACCTCAAATAGAGCTAAGATGAGGCCATGTTAGTTAGCAGATGGAGTCTCATAATTACAGGGCCAAACTAGTTACAAGCACTGCTTTTAGTCTGTACATGTGTTTTGTAGGGTGAACACGTATACAGTTCTGATACATTATATAGTTCGTCAAATGCTGGTTCTCCCAAACTTAACCAAAATTATTTGTTGATAAGACAAATTTGAGATTACTGTCTATACTACTTTAGAGAAAGATCATTTTGATAGGATCTTAGTAATATCTCAGAAAGGGAGGGCAAATTCAGGATACTTACTAAGATTTTAATATTAGTTTAAAGTAATGCTTTGGGATACCTGGGTGGCTCACTGGGTTAAGCTCAGTGGATTAAAGCCTTCATCTTGGGTCATGGTCTCAGGGTCCTGGGATAGAGCCCTGCTTTGAGCTCTCTGCTTGGCAGGGAGCCTGCTTCCCCCTCTCTCTCTGCCTGTCTCTCTGCCTACTTGTCAACTCTCTGTTAAATAAATAAATAAAATGTTTAAAATTTTTTTTAAAAAAGTAATTCTTTGGTTATGATTGGGAAAAAATCATGATATAATTGTTCAGTGTTTGTGAATAGAATAAGGTGAGGATTTTGAAACCATGGGTTTCTAGGGTCTGTCATAAACTGAAGTTTGATACTTCCTTTTGAAGATTTGATGACTATTTTAGGAAGGTTCTGGAATGAGCAATAAAAATGTTTACAGCTCTAACTTACTGAGCAAGAATGTCCTGGGATAGTGAAAGAATATAGTGAAATAGGAAACTTCGTTAAATAGTAAGCTGTGTGGAAGATCTTACATTTCATAATAAGCAAGAAAATGAAGCAGAACAATAAGTCTCCACATGCATGAAGTCAGCCAACAAATCATTGAAGCAGGATGATATCTCAACATTACTGAGTATTCAAGAAGATTTCCACTAACCACCACATCTTTGATGCTTCATTCAATGCCTAATCCTTTGACTTTTATCCTCAATATAAGGAGACATTGCAGATTTAAGACATTAAATAGAGTGGATACATTGGAGTGAAATGAATACGTGATACATCCCACTCAAATAGTCTCCAACTTGGTCAAAGGAAAACTTGTCTCAAGCTCTGGAATGAGGCATCTATAAGAAATAGAGTGGTGTCATTCATTAGGGTTTTTAATACTAAAGGATTACCTTTGACAAAAAGAGAATTTTCCAATTCACTTGAAATAGTTTTGACCTGAAATATGAGAAAGTCTGTTCCCCATGATAAAATTAAGATCAGCAAACAATACAAAGACCTCTAGAAATTACTGCTTGTTTAGCCCTTTGGATACCAAAATTAAGAGCTGCATTATATCTGTTAGGGAAATGTTAATGTACTATGGAAAGATGTTCATAAGGTACTTAGGATCCAGTTGAAGGTAAAAGCCCATTAAGGGGTGTAGGGATTTCGGATATTAATGGATGCTTAATTGGACACCCTGAGATTATGTGCCTAGCCACTCTTTTCTTCTAGAAATTGTTATTTCTCCCTCCCCTGTCACAACCTATATGAAACTGTAGTGAGAAATGTTATAGCATAATATAAACCACTATCCCTTGGCCACAGTTGAATAATCCAGGAATAGGAATATGACACAAATTTTGCCATTTTTAAAGTTTTTCCCTGAGAATTTTGGATTTGGAATCAAGAAAACCAAGCTAAGCAATATCCATTTCCTAAAGCTTAAAGATTTACATAATAGTACTTTTAAAGCCTTTGAAAGCAAAAAGTGTATCTTGAAGTAAAAGGGGGAAGTTGAAGAAATAAATAACAGTAAAATGAAACAGTACTACTATATGCCTAGAGCAGTGGTTCTCAAAATTTTAAAAAAACATATTTCTGGAGTACACATCTAGATTCTCTTATTATTAGATCTGTGACAGGGCAGGAGATATGGATTTGTAATAAGTTCTCAGATGGTACTGATGTAGTTGACTGTAAGACTGGCTCTCCCAAACTTAACCAAAATTATTTATTGATAAGACAAATTTGAGATTACTGTCCTATACTACTTTAGAGAAAGATCATTTTGGTAGGATCTTAATAATATCTCAGAAGGGGAGGGCAAAGTCAGGATACTTACTAAGATTTTAATTGATCTAAAATTGATCCAAAACCACTGACCTTGACTAAAGGGAAAAACACAGGTGTCACATGGAAGAAGATATTTTAGGAATAGGCAAAAAATGTACTTGGTGGCAATAATCCACATCAGTGTGTTTCCCTTCCTAGTTTCAGGTGCTTTAATAGCTTTGTGGTATGTAATAGCTAGGAAGAGTGATTTGGAGATAAGGAAATCTCAAGGTGGAAGGCTAGTGTGATTTTCAAAGTTTAAATGAGTGGGAATTGCAGTCATTTTTGAACCTGAGTAAGTGGGAGTACTGTATATCCAGCTGCCACTAATTAAACCCCTTAGTAAACTGCCAAATCTGTACTTGGCTTGTCACCCTGATTTAAAAGGAAGTGTCAATATACTGAATATGGCAAAAGGGACACGGTTGCTAAGGTTCCCTAATAGCAGTGTATTTGACAGTTATAGAATAGCTCAACTGACAGTTCCTAATAATGAAGCTCTGTGTCGCTGAGAATTTGAGACCAAGCTAAGCATGACATGTACATAACATTATGTTTTTGAAAAAAAAAAAAAAAAAGTTGTAATTTAGTAGATGTATAAAAATACAATCTTCCTGTCTTTGCCAAGCTAGATATTTAAAATATCAACATTAAGGACACTGATGAGATATACAATAATTTTTATAAAAATAATTGACCCTTATGGTTAAGATACTTAGAATCAAATCCCAGAAATATCTCCTTACATCATGTAAAATTCATTTAAATAATGGAATTTGAGTAATTCCATTTTAATTTGAAGAAATAATTACACAGTGCTGAGAAAAAGTTACCTGCCTATACAAATGAATTAGAGTTCTAAGGGTCTATAGTTTTCAGGATAAAAGGCACTAGATTTTCTTTAAACAGTCTTTAAAAACAAATAAACTCAAAGAAGGATTTTCTATAATTAACATTCCATGGTCTCACACAAAATCTAATGTGCCTTAAAACTGGGATAAATTCTTATTTTTATATTATATAAATCTTTATTATTGCATTTTCATCCTTTCTTCTCTGGACATTTACTGCACATAGCATATATAATTTAGTGACAAGATAATAAACACAATAATCTAGACAGCAGGTAATGCCAGTTTTTATTTTAAGTTTCAAACAGATGAATTGGGAAACTGATAAACCAATCTTTTAGACCAGTCTAAGCAGGCCACTGACATATTTTGGCAGTCTGTACTATCTTTATGCAATTCTCTAATTACAAAGTGATTTCTCCACTTTGAACCTAATATGTTATTATGGTAATTGGAATGATTTTCAGCCACTTGGGGACAATTTTTATGGAAGAAAATTAGGAGACAGATTCATTTAATTAACAACATGTAAGTATTACAAATAAGCTGGAAGCATATGAAAAAGTATATAGCTTCAGTATTCCTAATAATTTGAAGATTTCAAACTATAATAAAATACCTTTTTTCATTTATCAAAAGATAATAATTTTGAGGATATACTTTCTAGGAAAATATTGTCTGGATTTTAGTTTACAGTTCAGTAAGACTTGAGAAAATTTTAACATTCATGTACCTCCATCCCAATCAAGATATAGAACTCTTAAAACACTCAGAAATTTTTTTAAACCATCAATTATCTTTAATAGATATTTTTAAATTAAGAAAAAAATTTTGTTTACTTACCTGTTTGCCATTTCTACTGTTCTTAATTATTTATGTAGATCTGCAGTTCCATTGGGTGTTGTCTTTCTTCCTGAAGAAACACCATTCCTGGAATGCAGAAGTGATTAATTCTTTCAGGTGTTATACTTCAAGGATGGTATTTATTTCCCCTTGACTTTTAAAAGGTATTTGTACTAGGTATAAAATTCTAGGTTGACAGTTTTATCTTTCTAATACTTTAAAGATGTTTCGCCACTGTCTTCTAACTTACATTTCTTATGATCAGAAGGTTTTTTTTGTTTTTATAATCATTATTCCCTTGGACCTACTCTGTCTTTTCTGGTATCTTTTAAGATTGTCTCTTTATCATGGGTTTTGAGTAATTTGATTATGACATTTCTTAACATACTTTTCTCCATGTTTCTTGTGCTTGGGGTTTCATTTATTGAACTTCTTCAATTTTTGAGTTGATATTTTTCATTAAATTTGAAATATTTGGGCCATTATTTCTCAAAGATCCCTCTTCCCACTACCCTTCTCCTTTGGGATCCCAATATCATGTATATTAAGTTGCCCCATAGTTCATTAATACACTGTTAATTTAATGCAGCTTTTTTTTTCCCAGTGTGTTTCATTTTGAATATCTCCTTTTGATGTAGATACAGCCTCACTAATCTGTATTCTGTAGTATTTATTCTTCTGTTAATTCCCTACAGGATATCTTTCATCTCAGCCTTTTTCTTTTTCTTTTTTAGATGTTCAATTTGGGTCCTATTTTATTTTTCATTTCTCTCTTTAACATGCTAATACTTTCATCCATATTGTGGAATATATATAATATAGTTATAATAACTCTTTCTACTTATTCTAGTATCTGTGTTATTTCTGGTCATATATCTTCTTATTCATATTTCTGTTTATTATAAGTCATAATTTTCTGTTCTTCTGCATGCCTGGAAATTTTTTTATTGAATGCCAGATATTATGATTTTTCTTTTCATTTTGTGCTACATATTTGTACACTCATACAAAAATTTCTGAGCTTTAACTTTGGAAACCATTAAATCAATGGAAAATTTAATGTTTTCAAGTCTCACTGTTAGGCTTTTTTTCAGAGGAAGCAGAGCAGCTGTTAGGCTATGACTAAGTTCTCCATATTACTGAAGCAAAACTTTTCTGACTATTCTACCTAATGTTTAATTTATCTATCGTAAGGCTTTTGTATTTTGGTGGGTAGGAATGCCAACTATTTGTAGCTCTGTCTGAGCCCTAAGAATTGTTTTGCTTGTTGTTTTTGTTTTGTTTTGTTTCAATCCCCTTTCCCCAGCCTTGAGTATTTCTTTACCTGTAATCATTGGTAAGTGCTTAGCTCTGGACTAAAGGGGAAGCCTGTGAAGTTATTCAGAAAACTTCTCTGTGTGACTCACCTCTCCATGTAGATTTCTCCTTTCTTGTATTCTACCTGAAGATTCTAGCTAACCTCCCAAATTCTTAATTCTGTCTCCTCAAAACAGGACTAGGTAAGGGTTACCCATTCATACCTTGTAGCTCAAAAACTCCTATCAGATAAGAAGTTGGGGTATTTGTAGGCCTACCTTGTTTGGTGAACTTCCCTTTCATATATTTTGTTCAGTTCAGTAGTTCTTTGAGATAGGTATGCAAATTTTGTCAATTTTACTCCATCAGAAGCTTATATTCCAATAGGTCAATATAGAAAACAAACAAATAAATAAATAATTTAACTTAAAAACTGGTAATTTTTTCTATATTATCAATAGAAAACTCAAGTAGAATCTACATTATTAAACTCCTTTGCATGAGTTTTCTCTATACTTGAGATCAAATTGTAAAACTTTATCTGGGCTCCATCCCAGTTATATGGGCAGTTTCCACGAAGAATCTGAATTGTCAAAAAAGAAAAAGAAAGAAAAGAAAAGAAACCTAATTTTCAATAATCTCTGGATAATGAGTTTTTATATAAAATATATTGATGTTGATGGGTACCTGGGTGGCTCAGTCAGTTAAACATCTGCCTTTGGCTCAGGCCATGATCCCAGGGTCCTGGGATCAAGCCCCTTGTCCAGCTCCCAGCTCAGCCAGGTTCCTGTCTCCATCTCCCTGTCCTCCTTGCTTGTGTTCTCTCTCTCTCTCTTGCTCGCTATCTCTGTCTCTCAAATAAATAAATAAAATGTTTAAAATATATATATTTATGTTGAAACAATAATGATAAGCTTTTTAAGGATACACAGATATATACCTACTATCACTTTCTATCTTAATTTTTCTCTTAAAATATAGCAAAAGGAATAGAGAACATAGTGCTATAAGATAGTTAAAGTTCAGTGAAGAAATGGACTCCAATGTGAAATAAAAGTGTATTTTCTCTGGACTTAAAAATACTGATATTATTTAGGAATATATTCCAAAAAGTGTAATAAATGGAGAGGTATCTTTAAAGAAAATGCATCCTTGAAAATACAATGTTTCTGAAATTATTCTACTTCATAAAATGTCTACTTTAATCCATATCAGGAAAAGAATTTGTTTCAAAACTTCAAAGAAGCTTGATGGAGGACATTCCTGACCCTGTGGTTGATAAAAGAATAGCATACATTATATATGTATATTAATGTGGAACTTGATTTTATGCAGATTTCAAAGTTTTAAAATGTGTATAAATGAATCCTTTCTGAGAGACTAAGACAATATGATTTATTTGATGTATAATTAGAAAAGATAGTACAATATATCTCCCCCATCTAAATTTTTGGTATCACCATGTTTAATTTATGAAACCAATTCATTGTTTTGTAGCTATTCATATCTATTTTATTTTTTTTAAGTGTATATGTTTTGAATGCTGACAATGTGAAAATCACTAAGCTAGAATAACTTTGTTTCAAAAGTAAGCTTGTTTTCCAAGTCATACCAGCCTGATGTTAAAAAATGGGGTCTGAATAATTTTATTTTTGACAATTTACTGCTATTCTTTTCCTTTCTATGTCACTATTACCTTCCCTTCTCTCATGCAGGACTGTTTCTCACAGTGCCCTAGAACGGCTAATGTGTACCATATACTTAGTCCCTTCTACTTTTAGAGAATATCTATCATTTTCATCCTTTTCTTGCCCTCCCTAAAGTAACTCTATTACTGAGACCCCTGAAGCCTGTGAAAAGTTTGTAAAGCTATTAACAGAGCCATTTCATTCAAGAAAATGTTATCAGTGCTATTCGGCACTGATGCTTTCCTAAGTGAATATTTCCTCTTACACCTCCTCTATTCCCAGTGGTTTTGACCCTGTTTGTATTTGGAGATCTCTAAACTCCCAACATTCTGTCACAATAACCCAAAAAAGAGGAATTATTTTTGAACAATATTCTCTTCCAAAATGATTTTACTTTCATTTCACTGGCAATCCTTTGCTCCAAATATCTTGCAGAAGTTTTAACTTTTATTTAATGTCCCATCATCAAAGATCTAAACTTAATTAAACATTGACATTAATTTCACAAATTAGGACAATTCTTTAAATCTCAGAGGATTGTGACCTTTTTATATACCTTATTATATTCTTTTAAAAGTTTAGACTATAACAGTAATGTATCTATTAATCGTATATAATTTTTATTAGGTATCCCAATAATACAAAGACCAATACTAGCTAGAGGATGCAGACTCTTCACCTTGAAACTTTTTAGGAAATTAAAAAAAAATAAAATCAGTTAGTTTACCTACTTGTTGTTATTGTTTTAGATAATTTAGTTAGTCACAATGCATGACTAGGATCATATCCCCAATCAAATTGATTTTCTGTTTTCAGAATAGCTAAGCTTCCGTAACTCTCCATACACTTGTGGTGTTTGCTTGAGTTAGTACATTTTGGTCCCTAATACATTATATTGGATATGGGCTGACTGTAGGGTAATCAAAGAAAAAGCAGTAGTACTGAAATTAATTATACCACAACATCAAATGTCTCATCCATGATTTACTTGTAGATGCATGTTGCATCTAAACCAGCTAATAAATTGGAAGGAAGAAAGGAAAGAGAAAGGAAAGAAGGGGAGGGGAGGGGGGAGAGAGAGAAAAAACTTGAAAGGAAGAAGAGGGGGATGGAAAGAAGTAGGAGGAAGGGAAGAAGTAAGAATCTGGACTGGAAAGCATTCAAGAGCCAATAATTCCTTCTGACTTCTAGTATTTCTTTTCACATATACCTCAGTCTACTCTCTTACCAAAACAGTTTTCTAAGGCTTTACTATCCACATAAAATAATGATCCCAAAACTTTAAGTGTCTTTCAGTTTCACCAACAGAGAGAAGGTAATTAGTTATTTTTGAATTCCAGTTTATAGTTCTTGTAGCAAATATGGATCTTGTGTCCACCCCTGGTCCCAGCAACTGGACAGAGATAAAGAAGTAGTAGAAATCTAATTAATGAAGTGAGAGAGCAAGCAACCATCAGGAAGATGGAAGAACTTTTCAGAGGAAAGAGTTGTGATAGCTAGACAGAACTGCCAATATGTGTCTATGACACAGGAATTTCAGTAAGGGTTAGACTGGTTGACTTAAAAAACTTCTACAAAACAGCCATGAAGAATACTGGTTAAGAAGGTAAAATGTAACCACTCAAAAGTATCACACTGGATCCTATTTATTTTATCTAGTCTTAGTACACACCAAATGTGAACACTTTGCTTAACCCTGTTTCTTAATTATTTGATTTTTGTTTGCTTTAATCTTTTATTTCCCCTATGTCCTCAGATACTCTTCTATACAGATTGTCCTTGTCATTCTAAATTAATCTAAAGGTACTAATTTCCCACTCAAGCTTCCACAAATTACGGTACATCTTGCACTTGATTTATTATCTATTGTGATATTATTTGCTTTTTTTTCTCTCCTGTACCAGTTCTGTTTCTCTAATTTTCTTGAGAGAAGAGATTTTATATTAAACATTATTTTTATTCTCTAAAAATGTTGAAATATAGTGAACAATCCTTATAAAATAATTTTGTCCCTAATACAGACAATTTTTTCAGTACATTTATTTATTAAGCCTCCCTATATGTTTTGTAAGAATATGTGATACAGTTCATGAAAATCAGATATTTTAAGAAGATATCAGAGTGAGTTTTTTCCTCCTGTTAGTATTAATCCCTTTACTTTGGATATGTAAATGCATAAGGACATTACAACATAACATAAAGTAAAACTCACTTTTCCAAAGTCAATTTCATTAAAAGTTATGCTTAAACAATTAGATTGAGGTCATAATTTGCAAAGAAGAAAGGGTGAATTTCAAATTCTACCTTGAAATTATTCCTTTCATCCACAAAGTCAGACATCATACTTTGAATTAGGCATGATTACTTTTTTCTCTTTGTACCAAGTTCAAATATAAAGTCATTCCCAATTTTAGTTAATAATTTATACTTACATATATTATAAGAATTTTAAAAGATTAATCCAATTCCAAGCGAATAAATCAAATTAGAGATTTAATGTGAAACCTTACCAGTTCAAACTATTAAATTAGGGGAGAAAATATGTTGACACTTATTAAAGCTTGGTCTATGTAAAGAAATGCAGTAGATATATTTGTATTGTAAAGAAGGAGCAAAGGTTGGTTGTTTGGTTCCCTCGAAATTCTGCCCTGACTCCTGATTTCTGCAACTGTCAAGGAATCAACAGTGCTATTGTGGGGTTCACTTACAGAGCCAGTTCTTGGAATTTATAACATATGTAAAATCACTGTCATTTATAGAGTTATGCTTATTTGACAACCGCTGTGGGCTGAATCATGCCTTACTCTGCCGGCCCCCTCCCCACAATTCATATGTTGACACTCTAACCCCCAAAGTGATTGTATTTACAGATAGGGTTTGTAGGAGGTAATAAAGGTTAAAGGAGGCCATCCATAAGGGTCAGGTCCTAATCCTATAGAATTGGTGACATTGAAAGAAAAGGAAGAGAGTGAAATCTCTCTGCCATATAAGGACAGGACAAGCTAGGAAGTGAGGTCTCACCAGAACCTTAGCATGTTGACACCTCAATCTCAGATCTCCAGCTTCCATAACGGAGAGAAAAAATATTTCAGTTATTTAAGTCACCCAAACTACAGTATTTTGTTATGGTAGCACAAGTTGATGGTTACAACAACTGATTATGATGATTTGAAACTTGAATACATGTTAATAAGATCATAATTTTAATGCTGTATGTATGTCTGTATGTGAGTGGTGTGTGTGTGTGTGTGTTATGTGGGATGACATAAGCACAGAGAAAAAGTTTTTGTGAAAAATAAGATGGGAAAAGAACAAAATAACAATATAGCAAAAACAGAAATTATTTATAATGAAAAACAAAGTTATATCATACTATCTATGGTATTACTACAAATATGGATAAATTGAATATACATGTAAGCTATTTTTGAAATATCTATAATAGAAAGAATGAGCCCTAACATAAGATTATTTTGTCCCTGGTAAATAGATATTCCACTGATAGGCCTAAATATTGGCAAAGGAATATATAGCTTTCTTCAAAATAGTGTCAAAGACCAAATTTAGAAATTCCATGACTAGTCCTGAACTGGTTCAATTCTCATCCCTTAAGTAGCATTACTTTCTTTCTAACATGAGCTCCTTCCAAAATTAGGAAAACAAACAGGCAAATACTATATGATTTTACCCAAGTCTTGCCATTAAATATATGTGACATAGAATTTTTTTTTGTTTTTGTTTGTTTGGCTGGTTAGTTTTTTGAAGCTTAGTTTTCTGTTTCTAGAAATGAATGAAATAACTGCTTTTCATAGTTTTTGTAAGACCAAATGGTGTAGATGACTGTCAGAATCTCCAAGACCCTGAATCTAGGAGATTCTCTATAAGGACTCACAGGACTCAGCATATACAGTTAAACCTTAAACAACACAGGGGTTAGGGGTGCTGAACCCCCAGTTGAAAATTTGTGTATAACTTTTGACTCCCCAAAAACTTAACTACTAATTGCTTATCATTGACCAGAACTCTTAAAAACTACATTAACAGTCAATTATCACATATTTCATATGTGATATGCATTATATACTGTATTCTTACAAAAAAGTAAGCCAGGAAAAATAAAATGCTATTAAGAAAATTATAAGGAAGGGAAAATATACTTATGGTACTATACTGATTTTATCAATACCATAAGTTTATGTGATCTATTTACAAAATGAATTATCTGTTAGTACCTACATCAGCATTGTCTTATAAGATATGAACACTGTAGATATTATACATGTTACTAACACTGGGCATAAAAAATGAAAAGATAATGTGAAAAAGAAATTCATATTTATTTATAGTTATAATTATTTGTGCATCGGTTATAAAGAAGCAGCAATATGATTACCTTATGGTAGCCTGGTATAATTGATATAATTGCTTAATAGTGCACTAGCTTACCCTAAAGAATAAACTCTTATAAATTTTTATGGCATGTGGTATTACAGTCATATTCATAATATAGTATGAGAAATATTATTACATTATAAAACATGCTTACCTGTGAGATAGGCTGATACACAGTTTCTCTATTTACCAGAATAAGAGGCATACTGTACAGTAATATAATTCTTAGAAAGTGAAGTTATAAAACAGTAAGAAAACTAGCATGTTATTAATTTTATATTAGATATCACTCACCTTATGCCTATGTGAGGATAGGCTGTCCACTTCTATACTTGCACGTGGTGTTCTATACAATAAATATTTAGGCAATAATGGTGATGCCACTAAAACATTTTATACAGTCCTTGCCATATGTTTATTAAATCCTCACATAAAACATATATATACAAAACTGGTATGTTTATTAACTGTACAGAAAGGTGATTGTTTACTCTTACTAAGTGGAATTGGATCATCATAAAGGTCATCATTCTCTTTTCCATGTCAGGTAGTCTGAAGAAAAACAGAAAGTGAAGGAGTAGGTCTTGCTGTCTTATGGGTGGCAGAGGTGGAGGATGTGGAGGAGTGAAAGGGGAGACAGGTGAAGCAGACACATTCTGTGTAACTTTATGGAAACACATCATAATTTCTGTCTGGTACCATAATATGATGCTAATCATTCTTCCACCATTTGCTTTAGTTGAAGTGCCCATATCATAGGAAGGTCCATGTCCTAAAAGAATTCAAATTTGTCTTGAATAATCAGACTGTCTAATGTCAATTTGTTTTCTGGCACTGCTTCTACTATATCTTATTCCTCATTGTTTGGCGTAGGTTCAGAAGCACTCATCTCCATCTCCAGAAAGCTGTCTTCTGTCAATTCCTCTGGTGTGGTGCCTGTTAGCTCTTTAATTTCTCCAAGATCTGTATCTTGAAACCCTTCACCTTTTTTCCCATATCCACAATATCATTGATGATTTCCTTGATTGACTCTGTCGTAAGTCCTGTGAAGTCATGCACAACACCTGGACACACATTTTATTGTTGGGGCTTGAGGGGTTTTATGGATTTTTCTACAACAATGATAGCATTTTCAATGGTGTAACACTTCTAGACTTTCATCATGTTCCCTGTGTCAGATTTCTCCTCTATAGCGTTGACAATCTTTCCCACAGAGTGCCATGTTTGAAGAGCCTTAGTGGTCCTATGAACCCCCTCATCTAGAGGCTAAATTAGAGATATTGTGTTTGGGAGCATGCAGACCATTTTGACATTTTGAATTATCTGGGTTCTGGGTGGCTAGGGGCATTGTTCAATACCAAAAGAGCTTTGAGAGGCAGTTTCTTACTGGGAAGGTACTTCCTGACTGTAGGGATGAAGAATCATTGGAATTAATCCAGAAAAAGTGTTGTTGATGTCCAGGCCTTCTTGTACAACCAATGACTGGAAGCCAATGTTTATCTTTTCCCTTCAGGTCTTAGGGTTAACAACTTATAAGTAAGGACCCTCCTGGTCATAAACTCAACTACATTTGCACAAAACTGTAGAGTTAACCTATCTCTTCCTGCCTTCAACCCTGGTGTTTACTCCTCTTCCTTACTCTTAAATGCTCTTTGTGGCATTTTTCCCCAAAAATAAGGTACTTTTATCTGTAATAAAAAATCTGTTCAGGAAGATATTCTTTCTCCTCAATGATTTTGTTAATGGCATCTAGGAATTCATCTGCTGCCTCTTGGCCAGCAGAAGGTTCTTTTCCTGTTATCTTGACACATTTTAAGCTAAATCTCTTTCGAAGATTGTCAAACCATCCTTTGCTGCAATTAAATTCTAGAGCATTCAACTTCCTTTTACTTAAATTGTCATATAATTATTCTGCTTTTTCTCAATTCAAAGGTATACTTTTCTTTTAGAAATTCTGTACCCACACAAAAGCTGCATTTTCAATTCAAGATAAAAAGGCATTTCACTAGGTTTTCACATTTGCTGGCATAGCTGGAAAGATGACTTCACAAAATTCCCTTTTTTTTTTTTTTATGATGGTCCTTATGCTAAATTCATTTCTCTTAAAATGGCGATCATCCACAGCTGCATATCTCAATCTATAATATATATCAAATAATTTAACTTTTTCTTGTGATGTCATGACATTTTTCTGCTTCTTGAGAGCACTTCCAACATCACTAGTGGCACTTCCTGTTGGTCCCATGGTGCTATGCAAGGTGTATATTATTGTACTAAACATGATTAAAAAATATGTGAGAACCAAGAGAGATCACTTTTTATTGCAATGTGAAATTTGCTAGAGAGATGAACTGCTCCCACAGAGATGATTTGTGTCACATGTCATTTTAAGTAGATACTCACAACACTTGAGCTCACTGCAGTAACAACAGTAGGTGTCTACAAAATTAGCACAGCAGTACACTTTGTACTGCTGTCAATTTTATGATCTAATACTGCATCTTTAAATTTGTGTATATTTCTCTTAACTGTGAATGGCACCATGTATGGTTTGTGAGTGCCTATGTTTTGATAAATTTTAACATTTTGTAATATATTTGTCTATATTCTATGGTAGTGAATGATAAAATAGACTAGAATCTATGTATAATTTATGCACACCTAATGTTTTCTTAATGTCCATTGGTATTTCTAGGCTATGTGGCTCATCTGTAAGTTTTTTTTAAAATTGTTACAAATCTCCAAAAAATGTTCTAATATATTCATTGAAAAAATGCTCATATAGGTGGATTCATGTAGCTCAAACTTGTGTTGTTTAAGGGTCAGCTACAGTTCCACTTACAGCTAAGATTTATTAAAGCAATTTATAAGGATAGATGCAATTTGGCAGACTACACATGTAGGCTTCCTTATGCTCTGTCCCCATCATGGGAAGTCACACAAAGTACACTTTCCCCATTCAACAAAAGCACACCAACATTTGTATGATGTTTCTGCCCAGGGAAGTTCATTTCCAACTCAGTGCCCAGAGTTTTTATTGGAGGCTGGTCTGTAGGCACACGCTCCATGGCACATAGTAAAATTTCGAACTCTCAGAACAAAAACAGGCATTCAGTAAAAACCGCATTCTCTCCCCAGAGAGAGGACTCAGTGGGCTTTTCTGATCAATTAGGAAATGGTGAGAACACTTATGAAATCCAAGTTTCCAGATGCCAAACAATAGTCAACTTTGCAAGAAGGTCTTTTTGAAGGATCACAACTTCAGGCCTGTTGTGTTCATACTTTTCTGCATAGTGTAAAATGTAGATCTCAGGATTGTGCATAAAGTAAATATGTAATAAGCATACATTTTTTAAATTTCCCATACCCCACTTATTAATTCTTTGCTCATGTGGGACCATAAGTCAGTCAGCCTTCATTGCCATAGCTCCCTCCCTGAAAACCACCACTGCATCTTTGGCTTATACCCTATAGCATTAATACTCCTGCCTCTATTGTCAGAAGAAATTATTTTCTTCAAGCTTTTTTTAGATTATAAGTCCCAAATCAAAATTTCAGGATTGGTTTCTGTGCCGGAATTTTAAGAAAGACTATAGAAGTAAGTATCTTCTGTTTTCTGGTTTTTTACAGAAAAGTGGGTAAAGTTTCCTGACAAGACTAATAAAGTAGGGAATTATCACCTAAATATAGACAAATACCACTGACTTGTGTTTGTATACACTACCAAAAGCCATATTCATTGCAATAATCTTCTGATGCCAGATTTAAGTGCAAACCTCCCTGATTTGAGTTTATGAAAGAGAAGTCCTAAATGTAGTTGGTTTCTTTTCTCTTAAGGAATGGTAGAATAGGTTGGCCTTGCAGTGTGTTTTCCTGAAGGAGTTACAGGGTCCTGGAAAAATTCAAGGTTCTATTAAGAGTTTTCAAATACACTGCTTCAAGTTTAGAAAATCTAGCTGAGCCATGCCAAATTCCTAATCCATGGAAACTGTAAGATAGCAAATTCTAGCATTTGGATTTTCTATTCAGGACATTACATTCAAAGTGTGCTTGATTGCGTGGTCATTTAAAACTATGGGGAATATTCTGCTTCCACGCTCATTCAAGCTGTTAGAGAAATATTTTCTTGCAGTTGTAGAATGAGATCTCATTTTTTTATGAGCTATCAGATAGAAGTCACTGTCAGCTTCTAGAAGATGCTGATTTCCTGTCCATAGTCCTCATAAGTCCTCATAAATATTACAGCTTGCTCCTTCAAGGCCAGCAGCAGTATGTGTCTTGTTGAATTGTCCTCATACTTTGAGTCTCTCAGACTTAACTTTTCTAACTAGCTAAAGATAACCCTCAACTTTTAAGGGCTCATGTGGTTGGGTTAGCCTCTGCTCCCCCAGATAGGCATCCCAGTTGAAGATAAACTGGTTGGTAATTTAAGCACATCTGTAGTATAGATATTCCATGTAACTTACAATTATGGGAGTGATATCGTGGGATAAAAGTCATTGGGGCCATGTTAGAATTCTGCCTAGTAGTCTTTTAGCACACCTATATCTCTAGGAATAGTTCCCATATTAAGGATCCATGGGTTATGTCTTCAGAGACTATATACAGCCTTTCATATAAGTCTTTAATCTTATTTATTTCTTCTAAAGTGTCAGGAAAGTGGATGAAAACTGAAGAACGAAATTTATCTTTTCAAAAATATTTGACTATCTATCGATCATCTATCTAAAATGTGCTTAATGTTATGAGACTAGAGAGCAAAGTGACCAGATAATATATATATACATATATATGTATATATATATATATATAATAGGCTTAAGTTTTATTCATATAAAATTAGAAAAAATAACTGTTAGATGTCTGGAAAAGTCAAGTGAAAGAAATTTCATATCAGTCTCTCAGCCAATTAGGTATTTACACTGAAGAGGTTTTTGATTTGAATTATTTTAAAATTATCTTTATTCTCTACTTTCATAGTTATTTGTAAACCATCAATATCAATAGTTAACATGCATTCTAAAAGTGTTAATGATAAATTTTCAAATCTCAACTTGATCTACATTTTAAAATATAGACACCAATGTACTTGTTCTGTACAAGTCAACATTAAAGTCCTTAAAACGTGTATGCTAGAGTACTGAGTTCAAATCTATGTTACATTATTTGGTAACTTTAGTCCTTGGTTTAGTTACTTCAACTATCTTTGCCTGCCTTTCACCATTTGTTAGCACTTAGATCATCTTGGTTCTAGCAGTTAGTACCCATGTTAAACTTAAAAACTACCTCTTCTCTCCATTTACTGATACAAATGTTGAAAAATACTTAGTGTACAAGTTTTCTATGAAACAAAATTATAAGAATTATAAAATCATTTTCTAAGCTGTTTTTCAAATAATTGCCACTATTAATTGATTGAGAAGTTGGCTTTTAATTAGTGTGAACCCAATATGTTTAAATGATAATGGTACACTGTATGTTTACTGCAGAGATAACAGTTACTGCATTCATAGAAAGAATGTTTTATTAGGGACACAGGGATAGCACATTGAAATATATAGTAGATTTACAAAAGTGAAAATACATCTTGTTACTTTGACTAGAAGATGCTGCAGATTATCAGGGAAGTGAAGGAAAGTTGAAGAATGAAATCAATAGAGAAGACTTATCAGTGAGAGATATATGGAGGTAGAGAACTAACCTGGGATTTGAAGCATGATTGAAATTCCAATACTAGTGATTTACAACCCTACAAAAAGTTCCAAAGCCTGGGACTCACCTCAGATTCGAATTCCTGCTTCTTTAAAAGGTTTCCAATTATTGCAAACATGTAGTGTCTTGAAAACCACTCTGTTAAATAAGATTCCAGTTGCTTCCGTTGTTATAGAATAGCATGAGAGCTTGTTAAAAATGCAGAATATCAGGCCCAAACCAAGACTCACTGATTTGGACTCTGCCTATTAAAATTATAGAAGTAATAGAAACAATAGGACAGCTGAAAATAAAATTTCAAATTACCATCAAACAGAAATGTGCAAATGTACTTCAAACCTTCTACCAGCCTTGGATATCCCAGTAGGACTTTATATCTTGTTTTACATTCTAATGCTTGAGAAGTCATCTCCTGGTTGATATTACATAATTCATTACATACTGTATAGTCAGCTATGCAACATACTTTTAAACTTTTGACAGTATTCCCAAAGATCCAGTTACAAGCCAGAAAGTTAGATTTTAAGCACCATCTCTATGAGAATTCTCCACTTTAAATAACTGAGAGGACTGTTCACATTGTTCACTTACGTTTAAGGCCTTACTATAATAATTATTTTTCCTCAAAGGGTTAAGGAATCCATAACATCTATATGGATATCAGAATATCCTGGAATGAGGACATACTTTTATAAACAATATCAAGTTTCAAATCTTGAAGACAAAAACAGGAGTTTCCATAAGCAAGAAGTTATGCTGTCTTCAAGAGGAAGTACTTTTCATGAGTGAACATGGGATTGTAATTCATATTTCTAGGTTTCTTAGATTGGGCTTCATGATTCACCCCATAGCAATAGACATACCAATTAACCTCTCATGCCACTTAAAAAAAATAAAATAGTTTGGGGTGCCTGTGTGGCTCGGTGGGTTAAGCCTCTGCCATCAGCTTAGGTCATGATCTCAGGGTCCTGGGATTAAGCCCCGCATAGGACTCTCTGCTAAGTGGGGAGCCTGCTTCCCCCTCTTTCTCTGTCAAATAAATAAATAAAATCTTTAAAAAAAAATAAAATAGCTTGAAGAAGGAGGTATTGATTTCTGATGAGTTAGACATCAAAGTTTATTGATCAAGCAAGGCAATATTGACCAAAAAAAAAAAAAAAAAAATTAAGAACAATATGTACTACATTAGAGGATGTATTTCTCTTTGCATCATTTTGCAGTCTGATGCTGGAAATAGGGCTATTTAAAACAGTGAAGAGAAATCCTCTAAAGATTTACTTTATATCCCTTTGCACTCCCTATTTCTGAGTTAAAGTAGGCATTTTCTTCTCACGAAATGCCAGGGAGCCCACTGTCATTTTCAGTGGAGGAAAACAGGGAGGCTTGCCTTTATTGCAGAATAAAGTGTTACCTCAGTAAAGACAACACAGGAAATACTACACATATACAAATCAAGGTGGCAGCATAGGAAAACCTGAACCTACCTTCTATGGAAAAAACAAATCTACATCTACATGTGGGCGTGATTTTACTCGGAAAAGGACTTGAGAACTAGGTGAACAGTACCTCCATGACAAAAGACTTTTAGAAGAGACACTTCAAGAAGAGTAGAAGAGGCAGAGACATGACCATTCTTGAGGCCCCACTAGTTCCTTGATTCAAGAACATAGCCTGTGCCATGAATAATTTGAAAGAAATGGTAGGGGCCACATGGGTCGCATATTTGGTTGGGCATCCAACTCTTGATTTTGGCTCAGGTGGTGACCACAGGATTGAGATCAAGCCCCACATGAAGCCCTGTGTTGGGCTCTGCGCTTGGCTCAGAATCTGCTTATGTTTCTCTCTTCCTCTGCCCCGCTCCCAGGCACGCACATGCATATGTACTTTCTCTCAAATAAATAAATAAATCTTTAAAAGAAATTAAAAAGAATGGCAGCTTTCTTCATTGGATCTCACTTGTTACAACTGCATCCTTCCCCACTTTCATAGTTCCTTCTTTTCCTAGGAAGGATGTGAAGAACTCAGACAGTTCAAGTGAAATTCTGTAATATACTACTCGCACACTTGCATTAAAAGTTAGAAGTAAGGAAGCTTTTGTTTAAACCCCAAGTTTGAACTGTGAGTGATAAAGTTGACTCTGGCCAGGAAGTCAACAAGATATATTGGATGATACAAAAGTATTTCCTAATGTCCTTCTTATCAAACCACAAAAGAAATGACATAATTCGTGTGCATATTAATACCTACCCTGCTTCCTGGAGGCATTCTGCTCTCTGAATTTGAAAAATAAATTATGTTTTATTTTAAGTTATATTTCATTTTCATGGTCAGTGATGAGATGATCTTCAAAGTTCCTTTGCAGCAGCAGAGAAAATCCTAAATGTTGAATGTCTGTGTCAATTCTGGATCAGTTTTGATTGTTTTGTTTTTATTCTCAGTATGGTTATATTTTCCTGTTTATTAGCATGCATGGTATTAATTAATTAGATGCTAAACATTGTGAATTTTCCTTTGAAGGATGTTGAATGTCTCTGAATTCCTATGAGTATTTGTGGGTTGTGTTCTGGCACACAGTTCAATTATTTTGAAACAGTTTGATCCCTTCAGGGATTGCTTAAAAAAAGAGAAAGGTATGATTTGCATATCATAAAATGCACATGTTTAAAGTATTTAGTTCCTTTTTTTATATAGTTGGAAGTTGTGTAAATATTACCAATAACTAAATCCAGAACATTTTTACTCCCCCAAAAAGCAGCTCAGTACTCATTAGGAGCAGTAATTCCTAATTCCTTTACTCTTTGTAATAACTGGAACCATTAATCTACTTTTTGCCTCTATAGATTCCCTGTTTGGGCTATCTTACATAAACATAATTATATAATATATGGCTTTCTATGTCTGGCATTTTTCACTTAGCAATGTTTTCAGGATCCATCAACATTGAATTATGTATCTGTTCTTTATTCTTTTTATGATTGAATAAGATTAATTCATGGATTATCCTATATTTGTGTTTATTAATCCATTAACTGATGGACTTTTGGTTTCTTTCCAAATTTTGGCTACTGTGAATAATGCTGCTATGAACACTGGTGTACAAGATCTTGCATGAACGTATGTATTAATTCTTTTTGGTATATGCCTAGGAGTAAAATTTCTGGACCATATGGCAACTGCCAAACTGTGTTTCCAAAGTGGTTGAACCATTTTATATTCCCATCAGTGATCTGTGGTGGTAACTGTCTTCCCAGCAGGTGTAAAGTATAATGTTTTGGTTTACACTCCCCTTATACTAATAAAACTGAGTATCTTATGTGGTGATTGCTTGTATGGATATCTTCTCGGGAAAAATATCTAATCAAATCCTTTGTCTTTTTTTTTTAATGGACTTTTGGTAAGTTGTAGTAGTTCTTTGTACTTTTGTATACTAGAACCTTTCAGGTACATAATTTGCAGTTATTTTCCTTTATTCTGTGTGTGCTGCCTTTTACTTTGTTGATTGTGTACTTTAAAGCATGGAAGGTTTTAAGTTTTGTTAAATCCAGTTTATCTATTCAGGTTTGTAATGCATTTAGAGTTAATTTTTTTTATATAATGAGAGAGAAGTTTCCAAATTCTTTTTTTTTCTTTCTGTCCTGCTGATAACTAAGTGTCCCAGTAGCAACAGCTGTAGAAATACTATTTACTATTTTTTTCAAATTAAATTGTCCTGGAACCCTTGACAAAGAACCAGCTGACTGTAAATATAAGTGTTTATTTCAGAACACTCAGTTCTATTTCATAAAGCTGTATATCTACCCACATGCAAGTACTATAGTGCCTCAATTATTGTAGCTTTGTTGTAAGTTTTTTAATAGAAAATGTATCTTCCAGTAGTTTTCATCTTTTTAGAAATTTTTTTTGGCAATTGTGTGTTCTTTGCTTGGATTTGGGGAATCAAACTTTAATTTTTCCAAAACAAAATAGGCAGCTGGAATTTGGATAGGGATTGAGGAATATTAGATCAAGTTTGAGAGTGTTGCTATCTTAACAATATTAAGTATTCTGATCCATGGACATGGGGTGTAATTTCATTTATTTAAGTTTTATTTAATTTCTTTTATAATGTATTTTAGTAGTTACTGTGCATATCTTACACTTTTTTGTTATATGCATACCTAAGTATTTTATTCTTCTTGATTGCTGTAGAATTGTTTTTTAATTTTGTTTTATTTTTAGATAGTTCACAGACAATGAGTAGAAACACAATTGATTATATATTTCTTTTATCCTATAATCTTGCTAACCATATTTATTAGCTGTAACATTTTGTGTGAATTCCATAGGATTTTTTTTTTTTTTTTTTTTTTTTTTTTTTTGCATACAAGACCAGGCTATCTGTAGATGGAGACTTTTGTTTCTTCATTTCCAATAAGGGTGACTTTTTTTTCTTTTTCTTGTCTAACTTCCCTGGATAGAAACTCTAGTACAGTGCTGAATAGAAATAATGAAAGCAGAAAACCTTGTCTTGGTCCTGATCTTAGATGAAAAGCTTTGAACTTTTCACCATTAAGTGTGATGTTGACATGGGTTTTATTAGGTTAAAGAAGTTTCTTTATATTTCTAGTTTTTTAGTCTTACTTTTTTTAGTCTTACTTTACTTTTTTTAGTCTTACTTACTTACTTACTTGCTTTTCTTAATATGGCATATTACATTGATTTTTGTATGTTGAACCAAGCTTGCATTCTCAGGATGAATTTCATTTGGTCATGTTGTATAATCATGTTAATACATTGTATAATACCACTTGTTAGTATTTTGTTGGTGATTTTGCATCTATATTCATAAGGTATATTGATCTATAGTTTTTCTTTCTTGTAATGTGTTTGTTTTGTTTTGCTCTCCAGGCAATACTGACCTAATACAATGAGTTGAGAATTATTCATTTCTGTTCTAAACTTTGGAAGAATTTGTAAAGAATTGGTTATTAATCCCTCCTTCCTCCTTAAATGTTTGCAAGAATTCAGCACTGAACCCATCTGGCCCTGGACTTTTCCTTAGGGGGAATTTTTGTTTTTGTTTTTTTTTTTGTTGTTGTTGTTGTTTCAAATTTAATCTCTTTACTTTTGTTGGGAGGAGGTTAGAGAGGAGCAGAGTCAGAGAGCAAATCTCAAGTGGCCTCCATACCCAGTGCCTATAGCCCATATGGGGCTTGATCTCACAGCCCTGAGATCATGACCTAAGCCAAAGGCAGATACTTAACTACTGAGCCACCCAGGTTTCCCACTAAGTGTTTTAATGTGGCCTTTGATTATGAGAATATAGACTCTGAGTCTTCATCCTAAAATAATTGAGCTGACAGGAAACTCAGAGATAATTTTTAGATGTGGACCAAAGGTGTGGAACATGAGAGCAAACTGACAAGATCACTTAGCTAAATTTATGTTATGAATTATGTTAAGAATTAAGAGTATTTCACTATTTACATTTCTAAGAGCTATAGAGGTGGTGATTTGTTGTCTTCACATTTTAATGCCCATGCTTTCTGAATGATAAGCACGATTGCTGTGGAGTTGGTGTTACTTTGTGAGAGGAAGGGACTTCAAAAGCTAAACAAAACATATAATTCCAAAAAAAAATTTTTGTTTTTCCCAACTTTTTACTACAATTACCATCCTAAAAATTTGAAAGAATTTTACAGAGAACACTGATAAATGTACAACTGAGATTAATATTTTACTATACTTGCTCTATCACAAATCCATTCCTCTACAAAACTGTTAATCTGTTACTTTCTATACATTTCAAAGTACATTTTTGCTAAATACCTAAACATACATATCATTAATTAGAGATCAATATCTTTATTTTACTTTATTTTCTCAAGACTTCTGTTAACCAATCATATAACATATAACATTCAATTAGAAATAAATTTTTCATATATATGATAAATATTTGTAGTATGTATTTTATATATAATTTTCTCTATATATATATATATATATAATTTGCACTGGCAAATGCCTTCATAAAATGTTGCATTTATATATTAAAATTGTATGTTTAGAGGGAAGTATTTTATATTTATCAAGATAATTATTAATTTTAGTGTTCTTCATTCCTTCCTAAAATGTGAATATCATATTTCTTCTCTTGGAAGAATTTTCCTTAGAATTTATTATAGGGTAGGTCTGTTTACTGCAAATTCTCTTGGTTTTCTTTTTTCTGAAATTGTATTTTAATTCTCAAAGGATATTTAAACTGGATTTCAGATTTTGATTTTGACATTTAAATTGTTCCCAGTACACATAATGAATCCACTATCTTCTAGATTCCAGATTAGGATGAGGAATCGGTGGTTATCTGAATCATTTTTCCCCTACATGAAAACTGTTATTTTATTTTGGCTACTTTCAAGATTTTCTCTTCATCTCTGATTGTCACCAGATTTAATATATTGTTTGTAGAGTATTTGGTTTGTATTTATTCTGCTTTTATTTGCTGGGCTGCTTACTTCCATATATCTTTTGTATTTCATCAAATTTGGGAAATTTTACCTATTATTTCTTCAAATATTTTGTTCTGCCCTATTTTCTCCCTTCTTTCCTGTTAGGTCTATAATTAAACATCTGTTATACATTTGCTATTCCCCAGGTTCTTAAGCCTCTGATACATATATTTTTTTCAACAACTGATCTCAACTATCATGGAGACTATGATTTAGTTAAGAAGAAACCAACACATGTGAAACTAGTGATATTTATAACCACTGTACACATAAGAAAAAATATGAATATCATGGGATATCTGTACTGTCGGCATGCTGTTTACTTTTGTTTTTGTCTTGTTTTTAGTATGTGATTTCATTGTTGAGTTACCATGATGACATTGTTGCTACCTTTTAGGGGTAGCACATGTAAATAATGTTGTATTTTCAGACAGAGACTGTTTCAAGTACAAAGTGTTTCCTTTTTTCCCATTTTCAGATGATATTTAACCTCACTATGCAAAAAATTTTTGAAAATAATTTATTTCAACAAGTAAGTTATATTTTATCAATTTAGAAAGTAAAATCTCTGAAATTATTATTTTTATCTTAACCTGTCATGTCAGTCAACTTTCTATCCATTTGATCTCAAACTACTTATCATATCTCATTCAAATCAAAATTGGTTGTTTTGTAGTAACTCTTAGGGATTTTTCAGGATATTACATTTTTTAGAAATAGTATTTTCCTTTCTTTAGTTTAGTTTGTGTATGGGCTAAGAGCAAGCATTCCTTATTTAAAAATATGCTATGCATGAGCAAAACTATTAATGGGGATGGTATCAGAAGTAGGCTGGTAACATGAAGAGGTGTTTGCTGTTTTTGAGGAAAAAAGCCATATTCAGCTGGTAGAAGTGTACACAGCTGTGTTTGGGTTCATCAGACATCTCGTGATAAATGTCTGAGGTTTACTTATTTTCCAAGTGTTTTGCCTCATGCATTTCCCCTCATTTTTTAGCATGGAGAGAGCTTCAAAAGGCTCATATGCTGCAAGTTGCCATTTCATCTGTTTATCAAAATAGATGCATAAGTAGGCTTTGCTGTCAATAAATTATGTTGAATTTGTTTATGGCCCATTTTTTACTCTTCCAGATAAGAAGATAGCTCAGAAGTAAACATTCCAAAGCCAGAGGATTTGGATATCTTTGCCAGGATTTTCATATATCCTGGAATATGTGCTTCAAATTACTAAATGTTGGCAACTTTTCTTGGTCACCAAGACAAGTCAGTTTCCTAGTTGTGTCATGTCTGCAGCTCTTCTCTGCTTAGTTTAGTTAACATTTTTAAAATAGAATTTCAAGAGAGAAACAGACTTTCTAAAATTCTATCTTATAAAATTCTAAGTTGAAGGGCTTCTCATGGCTCAGTGGGTTAAAGCCTCTGCCTTTGGCTCAGGTCATGATCCCAGGGTTCTGGGATCGAGCCCCCCGCATTGGGCTCCTGCTTGACAGGGAGCCTGCTTCCCCCTCTCTCTCTCTGTATACCTCTCTACCTACTTGTGATCTCTGTATGTCAAAAAATAAAATATTTTAAAAAATAAAATAAAATAAAGTAAAATAAAATTCTAAGTTGGACTACTATGAGTCACTGATCAATAATTCCCTCATCTTCAGTAATGACCTAATCAGTCCTACTTATAATTGAAGTTTTGTGATTTTAGAAACATTGCTTAGTCTTGATTGTGGTCCTTCATGATTCCTCTACTTGACTTTTTATCTTTGGTTAAAGTTCAAAATTTTGCTAATTATTGAAAATTTGCTCCTTTTTTTTTTTTTTAAGTTTGCTTCAGTTTAAATGTTTGTCTATCTCATTGGATACTATTACTATAAATGGCTTAGCTTTTTGACAATTATTTAAGACCTTTACTAAACTTTGTTGACTTTAAAAAATAAGTTAATTTTTTTAATTTTTTTTTAATTTTTTATTTTTTATAAACATATATTTTTATCCCCAGGGGTACAGGTCTGTGAATCGCCAGGTTTACACACTTCACAACACTCACCAAAGCACATACCCTCCCCAATGTCCATAATCCCACCCCCTTCTCCCAATACCCCTCCCCCCAGCAACCCTCTGTTTTGTGAGATTAAGAGTCACTTATGGTTTGTCTCCCTCCCAATTCCATCTTGTTTCATTGATTCTTCTTCTACCCACATAAGACCCCATGTTGCATCACCACTTCCTCATATCAAGGAGATCATATGATAGTTGTCTTTCTCTGCTTGACTTATTTCGCTAAGCATGATATGCTCTAGTTCCATCCATGTTGTCGCAAATGGCAATATTTCATTTCTTTTGATGGCTGAATAGTATTCCATTGTGTATATATACCACATCTTCTTGATCCATTCATATGTTGATGGACATCTAGGTTCTTAACATAGTTTGGCTATTGTGGACATTGCTGCTATAAACATTTGGGTGCACGTGCCCCTTTGGATCACTACGTTTGTATCTTTAGGGTAAATACCCAATAGTGCAATTGCTGGGTCATAGGGCAGTTCTATTTTCAACATTTTGAGGAACCTCCATGCTGTTTTCCAGAGTGGCTGCACCAGCTTGCATTCCCACCAACAGTGTAGGAGGGTTCCCCTTTCTCGGCATCCTCATCAGCAACTGTCATTTCCTGACTTGTTGATTTTAGCCATTCTGACTGGTGTGAGGTGATATCGCATTGTGGTTTTGATTTGTATTTCCCTGAGGCAGAGTGATATGGAGCACTTTTTCATGTGTCTGTTGGCCATCTGGATGTCTTCTTTGCAGAAATGTCTGTTCATGTCTTCTGCCCATTTCTTGATTGGACTATTTGTTCTTTGGGTGTTGAGTTTGCTAAGGTCTTTATAGATTCTGGACACTAGTCCTTTATCTGATATGTCGTTTGCAAATATCTTCTCCCAGTCTGTCAGTTGTCTTTTGATTTTGTTAACTGTTTCCTTTGCTGTGCAAAAGCTTTTGATCTTGATGAAATCCCAATAGTTCATTTTTGCCCTTGCTTCCCTTACCTTTTGAGTTGTTCCTAGGAAGATGTTGCTGCGGCTGAGGTCGAAGAGGTTGCTGCCTGTGTTCTCCTCAAGGATTTTGATGGATTCCTTTCGCACATTGAGGTCCTTCATCCATTTTGAGTCTATTTTTGTGTGTGGTGTAAGGAAATAGTCCAATTTCATTTTTCTGCATGTGGCTGTCCAATTTTCCCAGCACCATTTATTGAAGAGGCTGTCTTTTTTCCAGTGGACATTCTTTCCTGCTTTGTCGAAGATTAGTTGACCATAGAGTTGAGGGTCTATTTC
>NC_081563.1:43011911-43069509 GCF_022355385.1 Mustela nigripes | reverse complement strand
TGGGCTCTCTATTCTGTTCCATTGATCTATGTGTCTGTTTTTGTGCCAGTACCATGCTGTCTTGATGATGACAGCTTTGTAATAGAGCTTGAAGTCCGGAATTGTGATGCCACCAACGTTGGCTTTCTTTTTCAATATCCCTTTGGCTATTCGAGGTCTTTTCTGGTTCCATATAAATTTTAGAATTATTTGTTCCATTTCTTTGAAAAAGATGGATGGTACTTTGATAGGAATTGCATTAAATGTGTAGATTGCTTTAGGTAGCATAGACATTTTCACAATATTTATTCTTCCAATCCAGGAGCATGGAACATTTTTCCATTTCTTTGTGTCTTCCTCAATTTCTTTCATGAGTACTTTATAGTTTTCTGAGTATAGATTCTGTGTCTCTTTGGTTAGGTTTATTCCTAGGTATCTTATGGTTTTGGATGCAATTGTAAATGGGATTGACTCCTTAATATCTCTTTCTTCTGTCTTGCTGTTGGTGTAGAGAAATGCAACTGATTTCTGTGCATTGATTTTATATCCTGACACTTTACTGAATTCCTGTATAAGTTCTAGCAGTTTTGGAGTGGAGTCTTTTGGGTTTTCCACATATAGTATCATATCATCTGCGAAGAGTGATAATTTGACTTCTTCTTTGCCGATTTGGATGCCTTTAATTTCCTTTTGTTGTCTGATTGCTGAGGCTAGGACCTCTAGTACTATGTTGAATAGCAGTGGTGATAATGGACATCCCTGCCGTGTTCCTGACCTTAGCGGAAAAGCTTTCAGTTTTTCTCCATTGAGAATGATATTTGCGGTGGGTTTTTCATAGATGGCTTTGATGATATTGAGGTATGTGCCCTCTATCCCTACACTTTGAAGAGTTTTGATCAGGAAGGGATGTTGTACTTTGTCAAATGCTTTTTCAGCATCTATTGAGAGTATCATATGGTTCTTGTTCTTTCTTTTATTGATGTGTTGTATCACATTGACTGATTTGCGGATGTTGAACCAACCTTGCAGCCCTGGAATAAATCCCACTTGGTCGTGGTGAATAATCTTTTTAATGTACTGTTGAATCCTATTGGCTAGTATTTTGTTGAGTATTTTCGCATCTGTGTTCATCAAGGATATTGGTCTATAGCTCTCTTTTTTGGTGGGATCCTTGTCTGGTTTTGGGATCAAGGTGATGCTGGCCTCATAAAATGAGTTTGGAAGTTTTCCTTCCATTTCTATTTTTTGGAACAGTTTCAGGAGAATAGGAATTAGTTCTTCTTTAAATGTTTGGTAGAATTCCCCCGGGAAGCCGTCTGGCCCTGGGCTTTTGTTTGTTTGGAGATTTTTAATGACTGTTTCAATCTCCTTACTGTTTATGGGTCTGTTCAGGCTTTCTATTTCTTCCCATTTCAGTTGTGGTAGTTTATATGTCCTAGGAATGCATCCATTTCTTCCAGATTGTCCAATTTGTTGGCGTAGAGTTGCTCATAGTAATATAATAGTTTGTATTTCTTTGGTGTTAGTTGTGATCTCTCCTCTTTCATTTATGATTTTATTTATTTGGGTCCTTTCTCTTTTCTTTTTGATAAGTCGGGCCAGGGGTTTATCAATTTTATTAATTCTTTCAAAGAACCAGCTCCTAGTTTCGTTGATTTGTTCTATTGTTTTTTTGGTTTCTATTTCATTGATTTCTGCTCTGATCTTTATGATTTCTCTTCTCCTGCTGGGCTTAGGGTTTCTTTCTTGTTCTTTCTCCAGCTCCTTTAGGTGTAGGGTTAGGTTGTGTACCTGAGACCTTTCTTGTTTCTTGAGAAAGGCTTGTACCGCTATATATTTTCCTCTCAGGACTGCCTTTGTTGTGTCCCACAGATTTTGAACCGTTGTATTTTCATTATCATTTGTTTCCATGATTTTTTTCAATTCTTCTTTAATTTCCCGGTTGACCCATTCATTCTTTAGAAGGATACTGTTTAGTCTCCATGTATTTGGGTTCTTTCCAAACTTCCTTTTGTGGTTGAGTTCTAGCTTTAGAGCATTGTGGTCTGAAAATTGCAGGGAATTATCCCAATCTTTTGATACCGGTTGAGTCCTGATTTAGGACCAAGGGTATGATCTATTCTGGAGAATGTACCATGTGCACTAGAGAAGAATGTGTATTCTGTTGCTTTGGGATGAAATGTTCTGAATATATCTGTGATGTCCATCTGGTCCAGTGTGTCATTTAAGGCCTTTATTTCCTTGCTGATCTTTTGCTTGGATGATCTGTCCATTTCAGTGAGGGGAGTGTTAAAGTCCCCTACTATTATTGTATTATTGTTGATGTGTTTCTTTGATTTTGTTATTAATTGGTTTATATAGTTGGCTGCTCCCACGTTGGGGGCATAGATATTTAAAATTGTTAAATCTTCTTTTTGGACAGACCCTTTGAGTATGATATAGTGTCCTTCCTCATCTCTTATTACAGTCTTTGGCTTAAAATCTAATTGATCTGATATAAGGATTGCCACTCCTGCTTTCTTCTGATGTCCATTAGCATGGTAAATTCTTTTCCACCCCCTCACTTTAAATCTGGAGGTGTCTTCAGGCTTAAAATGAGTTTCTTGGAGGCAACATATAGATGGGTTTTGTTTTTTTATCCATTCTGATACCCTGTGTCTTTTGACAGGGGCATTTAGCCCATTCACATTCAGGGTAACTATTGAGAGATGTGAATTTAGGGCCATTGTATTGCCTGTAAGGTGGCTGTTACTGTATATGGTCTCTGTTCCTTTCTGATCTACCACTTGTAGGCTCTCTCTTTGCTTAGAGGACCCCTTTCAAGATTTCCTGTAGAGCTGGTTTGGTGTTTGCAAATTATTTCAGTTGTTGTTTGTCCTGGAAGCTTTTAATCTCTCCTTCTATTTTCAATGATAGCCTAGCTGGATATAGTATTCTTGGCTGCATGTTTTTTCTCGTTTCATGCTCTGAAAATATCATGCCAGCTCTTTCTGGCCTGCCAAGTCTCTGTGGATAAGTCAGCTGCCAATCTAATATTTTTACCATTGTATGTTACAGACTTCTTTTCCCGGGCTGCTTTCAGGATTTTCTCTTTGTCACTGAGACTTGTAAATTTTACTATTAGGTGACGGGGTGTGGGCCTATTCTTATTGATTTTGAGGGGTGTTCTCTGAACCTCCTGAATTTTGATGCTCATTCCCGTTGCCATATTGGGGAAATTCTCCCCAATAATTCTCTCCAGTATACCTTCTGCTTCCCTCTCTCTTTCTTCTTCTTCTGGAATCCCAATTATTCTAATGTTGTTTCATCTTATGGTGTCACTTATCTCTCCAATTCTCCCCTCGTAGTCCAGTAGGTGTTTGTCCCTCTTTTGCTCAGCTTCTTCGTTCTCTCTCATTTGGTCTTATATATTACTAATTCTTTCTTCTGCCTCATTTATCCTAGCAGTGAGAGCCTCCATTTTTTTAATATATTTTATTTATTTATTTGACAGAAAGAAATCACAAGCAGATGGAGAGGCAGGCAGAGAGAGAGAGAGAGGGAAGCAGGCTCCCCGCTGAGCAGAGAGCCCAATGCGGGACTCGATCCCAGGACCCTGAGATCATGACCTGAGCCGAAGGCAGCGGCCCAACCCACTGAGCCATGCAGGCGCCCCAGAGAGCCTCCATTTTTTATTGTACCTCATTAATAGCTTTATTTATTTCAACTTGGTTAGATTTTAGTTCTTTTATTTCTCCAGAAAGGGCTTTTATATCTCCTGAGAGGGTTTCTCTAATATCTTCCATGCCTTTTTCGAGCCTGGCTAGAACCTTGAGAATTGTCATTCTGAACTCTAGATCTAACATATTACCAATGTCTGTATTGATTAGGTCCCTAGCCTTTGGTACTGCCTCTTGTTCTTTTTTTTGTGGTGAATTTTTCTGTCTTGTCATTTTGTCCAGATAAGAGTATATGAAGGAGCAAGTAAAATACTAAAAGGGTGGCAACAACCCCAGGAAAATATGCTTTAACCAAATCAGAAGAGATCCCAAATCGTGAGGGGGGAGAAAGGGGATAAAAAGAGGTTCAAAAAGGAAGAAAGAAAAAAAAGAAAAAAGAAAAAAGAAGAAGAGAAAAGAATTTTAAAAAGAAAACGAATAAAGAAAAATATAAAAAATAAAAAGTATATATATATTAGATAAACTAGTTAAAAAAGAAAAGGTAAAAGTTAAAAACAATTTTACCAGAAGGTGAGAAAAAAAAACAAAAAATGAAAAAGAAAAAAATTAAATTAACTGCAAGACTAAAAAAAATCACAGGGAAAAAGCCATGAGTTCCGTGCTTTGCTTTCTCCTCCTCTGGAATTCTGCTGCTCTCCTTGGTATTGAAACCGCACTCCTTGGTAGGTGAACTTGGTCTCGGCTGGATTTCTTTTTGATCTTCTGGGGGAGGGGCCTGTTGTAGTGATTCTCAAGTGTCTTTGCCCCAGGCAGAATTGTACCGCCCTTACCAGGGGCCGGGGTGAGTAATCTGCTCAGGTTTGCTTTCAGGAGCTTTTGTTCCCTGAGCGCTTTCCATAGAGTTCTGGAGGACGGGAATACAAATGGAGGCTTCCTGGTCTCTGGCCTCAGTGCACCCTCAGAGAACAGCACCCAGTTACTCCCGTCTCCTTGACCTCCGGCTGTGATCCAAGCTCACCGAGCTCACTGTGACCGGTTCAAGGTAACACCGAGCTGTGAGCTTACTGTCAGCTCTGTCTCTGTAGCCGGCTTTCCTTTTCCAATACCCACAAGCTCTGCGACACTCAGACACCCCCGATCCTTCTGTGACCCTGCAGGACCTGAGGCCACGCTGACCCTGCGTGGGCTTCGCCCCGGTTTAGCCCTGGAGCAATGTCCCTCAGCGGAAGAGACTTTTAAAGTCCTGATTTTGTGCACGGTTGCTCCGCCGCTTGCCGGGAGCCGGCCCCTCCCCCCAGGGTCTATCTTCCCATCGCTTTGGATTCACGTCTCCGCCGGTCCTACCTTTCAGAAAGTGTTTGTTTTTCTGTTTCCAGAATTGCTGCTGTTCTTCTCTTCGATCTGCCGATGGATTTGCAGGTGTTTGCAATCTTTAGATAAGCTATCTAGCTGGTCTCCTGCTAGGTGAAGTAGTCTCAGCCTGCTACTTCTCTGCCATCTTGACTCCTTCTCCAATAAGTTAATTTTTATTACAAATTTAAAAATTAAGTTGTTAAAGATCTCAATTTGTCCAGATATGAAAGATTTTTTTAAAAAAAACTTTAAAGGTGTATTGAGGAAAAAAAAAGGAGGAACAGTCTTAAAAAATAATACAACATATTTGCCATTACCAAGAAGAAACATACTTAGGTAGAGTAATAGAAAAACAACCATGCTGCATAGATAATGCAGATAGTCTTAGTTATCTGGTCAGTGGGCAAAAAACAGCACTCATGGTTTATAGTTCCCATCAGTTGTTCAGTTCTTATTGCTGGAATTTCATGTTCATTTCTTTTTGTTGGATGACTAAACCCTAAACTGGATGATGATAGCAATGTTAATGGTAAGCCAGCCTTTATTCAAGCCTCCCACCCACATTCCACATCTTGCTTTGAGAGTGGACACAGCTGTGTGGACATAGATGGTAAATGCACTGCTTTGTTCTCCTTGACATCTTATGGTTTAGGGTTTTCTGAGTGTTTCAGTTTTTCTGAGAAAACCTAGGGTTTTCTAAGTTTTTCTGAGTGCAGGTAATTGAAGTCACTGTGGTACTGACTTTGAAGTGACTGCTGACATTGGGTCTCATTGCCTTGATTTTCCTTATCTTCTTCACTGCTGTCCTTCCTAGGCTATTTTGGCTAAGAGGACCCCTGCAGAATCCAGATCTATAACCAACATACACATTCTATTTCATTGGTCTACCTTGTTCTCCTGCACCCTGGTTGTCAGCTCCCTCCATCACCCCTCCCTTTACAGTAGGGTTGGAATACTATAGTCAACACCCATGGGGTCTCTGCAGGTAGAAAGTCAGCAACAACTATCACCTGAGGTAAGACAGGACTATTGGGCCTGGCCTTCCAGAGTACTCTTGGATGCTGCATTCTTTTCCCCATGTTCACTAATCTGGTTATCCAGATGGCAGTTGCATGGAGGATCCCTGGAATATGGATATGAATTGGGTCTATACAAGTGACAGTCTGCTACATGTTTACTACTTTAAACTGGAACTCCACTAGGATCAGTAACATTTGCTGTCTCCACACCCTTTTCTTCTTCAGCAGCATCAGACTCCAGTCTCCCCATCTCCTACGCTTCTGGGGTTATTCTTTATGACAGCCTTGTGTACAAATGCATCTTTCTTGGTATCATATTTATTGATGAAACTATATCTGTTTCTTACACTGAATCATTTTACTATCCCCAAAACCTTAGTTGCAGTGATCTTGTCCCTACCTATAGTCACTGCCCATGTGCCATCCCCTGGACTGCTCTTCACTGTGCTGCCAGGTTTGGTGTCTCCATCTGTTGCTGGGTGCATTTGGGTCACAGCCTGGCTGCTCATGGTTGGCTTGATCATCACTAGGGTCACCTGTGGTAGCTACAGCTCCTCCTGGGTGTAGTAGAAACTAGAAATGGCAGGGATGGGGCTACTGTCAACTTTCTAAGGTCCCTATTCTATACTCCCACTGCCTATCAAATTGAATGGCTTGGCTTTTAAAGTTAGGTGCTTGTGGATTTAAACTGCACTTCTTCCTTGTTTCTTATACACCTAATTACTGTAAAATAGGAATAAAACAGCTATTTTTTTGTAATCTTATAAAAACAAAATTAGAAAATTAACTTAAAACTCAGTAGAGTTGCCATGAATTTAAAATGATATCTCAGATAATAAGTAATATTTTCCTTAAATTTCCTGTGAAAACTTAAAGAAAGAACTTTAATAGGAAAATAACTTCAAATTTTAACTTTCAGTTATTAGCATCATTAGATCCTTATTTTGACATTAAGAAAAAAAGTGAAAGAGAAGCAGCATAAATGAAGATGCTGAAGGGCTAACATGAAATATCAAGTCAGTATTACAGATATATGTGGCAAAAAAGAAAAGATTATTAACAATTTCTGATCAACTCAAGTGTGTGAGTCTTCCTATCACACAACCACTGCATTTTTCATTGCTAGAGGAAGAGATACTCAAATTTCTAGAGCTGCTTCTAATTTCATCACAAAATGAATCCCATTATTATTTCCATTTCTGATTTAATTTAGAAATTAAGTAAGAAATAAAAGATGATAGAATGCAGCAAATCTTGAATCATGGGAAGATTCACAGCATAATTTTTCTAGTTAACAAAAATATAGAGAGCAAATATAAAAACTTACCAAATATAAATGTAGATACATTATAAAAATCCAAAGTAAGTCCAAAGATAGAAAGTACTATATTTTTAATCAAAAAATGAAATGAATTAGATAAGATGAAAAAAAATTATGTTTATGAATATGTCCAAAAACACTGCCTTTGGAAAGATTAGTACACATTAATAAAAGTACAATGTCAGAAAGTACAATGTCAATGTTAGTACAAAAGTACAATGTCAGAAGGAATGGGCATTAGAAAAGCTATTAAACTATTTGCTCCCTAAAGATGATCAACATGTTGTTTTTATATATTATTTCTTTCAAAGCTTGGAGAAAGTGACTATATATATATATATATATATATATATATATATGGCACCAGAGCATATGAACTTCTTCAGAATTTAAGGGGGGGCTTGATTTACCACCTCATTTTTTAAAGATTTTATTTATTTATTTGAGGGACAACACAAGTGGGCTCGGGAGTGGGAGGAGTGAAGCAGAAGGAGAGGAGGAGGCAGACCTCCTGCTGAGCAGGAAACCTGATACCAGACAGATCCCAGGGCCTGGATCTGAGCTGAAGGCAGATGCTTAACTGACTGAGCCACCTAGGCACTCTTGCCATCTCATTTTATTAGCTGAAACTAAAATCAGAAAATACAGTGTGCAAGAATATGTTTAGAACAACTCAGTTTTCAGTTTAGATCCCATGATTTTAAACAGAGTATTAGTAAGGCATGTGAAAGGTAACTGTTCATTCAGAATAAGCAGGACTCTAAAAATGAAGACCTAGAACACTCTTAGAAAATATATTATAGCCTGAGGAAAAATAAGAGTACCTTAATTAAAAAAAAAAATACCTTACTGCTCATAATGATTCTCACACAACTGTGCATTCATTTTCAATTACAAAGTATTTGATAAAAATATAAAAGGAAGCCCTTCAACCGACGAATGGATAAGGAAAATATGGTCCATATACACTATGGAGTATTATGCCTCCATCAGAAAGGATGAATACCCAACTTTTGTAGCAACATGGACGGGACTCGAAGAGATTATGCTGAGTGAAATAAGTCAAGCAGAGAGAGTCAATTATCATATGGCTTCACCTATTTGTGGAGCATAACAAATAGCATGGAGGACATGGGGAGTTAGAAAGGAGAAAGGAGTTGGGGGAAGGGGAGATGAACTATGGACTCTGAAAAACAATCTGAGGGGTTTGAAGTGGCGGGGGGGTGGGAGGTTGGGGTACCAGGTGGTGGGTATTATAGAGGGCACGGATTACATGGAGCACTGGGTGTGGTGAAAAAATAATGAATACTGTTATGCTTAAAATAAATAAAAAATAAATTAAAAAAGAAAAAATATAAAAGGAAATCATAGCTGTTTCTGCTAGTAGTGAGATACAGCTTCAATAATCATTTACTTAGCTTAGAATCACTAGCTGATGCAATAAAATTAAAACATAAAATACATATATTTTTAAAAATGTAAATTATCAATATCTCCCTATCATATAGGTTTTCTTAGACTAGAAAACCTAACAGAATGAACATAAAAATACTAGAATCATAAAAAGATCGACATGTGTAAAAATTTCTTAAAATACACATATAAAATGCCATAGAATTTTTATATCAGGAAATAAACTGAGACGACCAAGGAAAAAAATTCTCCAATATAATAAATGGTAAAGTCAAACTACTTAGAAATAAAAATTAAAATACACATAGCAAATAGAAAAAGGAAATTACATAAACATAAGTCCAAAAATATCAACAAATAAAAGTTAATAGAGTATTACTGGGAAGAATGCATTAATAACAAAAGTAAGTCTGGTATTTTAAGCTAGGTTTAAGGTTAGTACAATTCTGATAGAAGTTCTAATAAGATTGGGGGAGATAAACTAAAGTTTTTATAACAAAGTGCTAAAAATTAAAATTAGTGAAAATTAAAGACATGAAGGGGAACAACAGTCTTAGAACTTTTGATTGAAACATTACTAAAATAACTTAGGAAGCATTCTGTAGATCAAATAATCGTAAATTATTTCATCAAACAAAATAATTTGTGAAATACTATATATATCATGTTTCACAACTGAATTATGATGTCATTACATTAAACATAGCTAAATGAATTTCAATTCCATAGAGATTTGAAACTCACATTTACTATTGAAAATAAAAGAACTTGAAGAATTTCTTTATGTAGTACATTTTTTCCTCCTCAATCTTAGTTTTTCTTCTCTCTCACAGATATGATGATTTAACACATTCCTATGTTTAAAAGTTTTTTAAAAATTATCTAATATGCTAGGCAACAAAAATATGAACATTGATAGACTTCTGTGTGTGTATGTATGATTATATTCATATGTAATATTATTCTAAGATATTATTATAATACATAAATTATCTATAATGTATTAGAGATATAATTCTCTATAATTAAAAAACTCAATATTCAAAACATTTTATGCATTTAGTTAGCACATTTTAAAAGTACATATTATGAAAAAATATTAAGTGTAAAAATGTTAGATTTTGCTTAATATATCTCTTTAATGATGTATACCTAGATGAATATTATGTTATACTAAAAGTAGACAAACTCTAACATCAGTTTGATTTTTTGAATCAACAGAAATGCCTTGCTTATAAAATTAAAAATAAGAGAATAAAACTTCTATAACAGCAAAACACTCAATATTTGAATTTCTGCCAAAGACATAAGGCATATCACATAGATCATTAAAATTTTTTAGATGATTAATAACTAGCTTAAAGCTTGATTGGGGGCTTCAGTTTTACTGAAAAAAATCATGTATGTAAAGTGATTTTTCATTTCTTAGAATCTCACAATCTAAGTTCTTTTTTTTTTTTTTTTTTAAATTAATTTTTTTTTTTTTAAGATTTTATTTATTTATTTGACAGAGAGAGATCCCAAGTAGGCAGAGAGGCAGGCAGAGAGAGAGAGGAGGAAGCAGGCTCCCTGCTGAGCAGAGAGCCCGATGCGGGACTCGATCCCAGGACCCTGAGATCATGACCTGAGCAGAAGGCAGCGGCTTAACCCACTGAGCCACCCAGGCGCCCTCACAATCTAAGTTCTTAAGAAGAGTAACAATATTGCTTCACCAATTTTACCCAAGGTCTATTAACTTCAACCATTAGTCTTTTTGTGTGCAGTGCTCCTGCACCTTAGCTACACAATGAAATCACCTAGAGAGCTTACAAAATCCACTGTAGTCTGAGTCACATCCCCAGAGATTTTGACTATTTTAGTAAACAACCAAGGAGTTGCAATCTTTAAAAACTTCCCCAGTTATTCTAACATGAAGCCAAGGCTGAGAATTGTTACACTCCTTGTTTATAACCAATGCACACAGAAAGGTTGAGAAAATTGGAATATTGATTAATTCAGTATAACTTGCAAATGCCATAGTTGAATAACATTTTTATTTTAATATATTTATAAATACTCTGATATAGAGAAATGTTAAATAAAGCATATTGTCCATTTATATAATACATTATTATACAAAAATTACAAGTGAGGGAGTATGATCAAACTATAATAAATAAAAAGTACATGTTAAAAGATTTTAAAATATTTGCCTTTGGGACATAGGAATTTGAATAACTTTGATGGAAGGTTCTATTACAAAAAAATCCCTACCTTCCTTTTTTTTTTTTTTTTAACCATTAAGAAGGCTCATTGGTTATTATAAAAATAATCTGATTAAATTAAAAACTATAGGTCATATAGAATGTAAAGATTGGCTCTATGGGCACAGACGATCAGGAAAAACAAAAATAGAGTGAGTGTCATTTAGAGTAAATAAACCTAGGAAACTTACCTAAGTATACAGTTTTTAACTTGTCAAAAATATTCCCTAATTAGCCTGCCTCTTCCCAAATAATCTTAACCAAAGGAACATATACTTTACCTAAATTTATGCTTTTTTTACTTTTCTAAAACATTACAAATATAATCTCAGCAAAACATTAGTGTTTCAGGTTGTTTTTAAAATTCCTCTGAAGTCCTGGCTTAGTTGGTTAAGCATTTGACTCTTGATTTCAGCTCAAGTCATGATCTCATGGTCCTGGGATCAAGCTCAGAGACCAGTCCTACCTTGGGCTCCTTGCTCCCAAGTCTGCTTGAGAGTCTCTCCTCTCCCTCTGCCCCTTCCTGCCCCTGCTCATTAGCTAAATAAATAAATAAAGTCTTTCAGAAAAATACAAAGTAAATAAAAAATAAAATTATGTCAATCTATATAATATAGAAGAAAATTAAAATAAATAACTGAAACTTATTAGGAATTTTATATCTATTTTTCCACTTAATTACTTTCAAATTTTATAGACAAAATCTTTATAATTAAAAGATTACAGTATGTTTCTCTAGAAACTAATTAAATGGAAAATTTTTATTATGAATCTTATGTTTAGTTCTGGTTGATGTTTCTAAATAAGATAGAAATGGCAAAAAAATAATAAGCCTTATTACAAATTGACTAAAAATATATGTATAATGCAAGATTACTTCCCATTCACCTTATATACCTGTACCTCCATCCTCAACTCTATTTTATGGCACTGGACACTGAATTCAGATTCTTCTATCATATGTAAAATAAATAAAAAATAGAAAAATAAAAATAAATAGATAAATTAAAAGTTTATTTTATTAGATGAGACAAATCACAGATATGGGTATGGCTAAAATCTTACAACAATGGCTATCTTTTCTTTTTCTTTTTTTTTCTTTTTAAAGATTTTACCTATTTATTTGACAGACAGAGATCACAAGTAGGCAGAGAGGCAGGCATAGAGAGAGGAGGAAGCAGGCTCCCTGCTGAGCAGAGAGCCCGATGCGGGCAGGATCCCAGGATCCCAGGATCATGACCTGAGCCAAAGGCAGAGGCTTTAACCCACTGAGTCACCCAGGCATCCCTAATGGCTATCTTTTCATGAATGATTTTCAAACTGTAGATCAGGTAATACATTAGGGGACTGTAAAATAAGAACAACTTTGTAAACATGAACATTATAAAAAAAATGAAATAAGAGTAGAACATGTGTATACCACATATTACATTGGTAAAGTGGACTTTAATGAAATGCTTTTTCAGATTTTGTATGTTTATTTTAGGCTGTGATATATAATGTGTATCTTAAAGTATTTTTGAACCAGACAAGTTCATAAGCCATTGACCCTACCTAGAAGATATTCCCCAGCTAACTTTCCAGTCAAACATAATATTGTATCCAAAATGGATTCTGCTTCACTTAGGTTTGCCTTTGATTTTTATCTAATGACAACTTGTTAATGAGAGAGATGAAGACAGAGGAAGAAGAAGGTAGGAAAAAGGAGAGGAAAAAGAAGGAAGAATCGGTAGCACGGGAAATATGAACTTATAGAATTCAGTCTGAATCACTAATTCCCAAATTGTGGACCCCCATGTATAGACATTTTCATTGTTGTTCTTTTCAGTTTATTATCTTACACTTAATAACTCACTTACTGAGAAACAAAGTGAAACAATAACATACGGCCCTGGGTTAGTTTACCATAAACACCAGTAACTTATTTGTTCCACCCTCTTCCCCAGAAGGAAAAAATATTGTATTCCTGATTTTCAAGTGAGGAATCAGTGGCATTAGAGAGTTTGCAGTTTCATGTATTTCAGGGTTGAAGAGGTGGAAGAAGATAGTCTTACCCCATAGCGGTACTCAAGAGATGGCAAGCCTGCCTGGATTACTATACAGTCGTGCATGTTCACATAACAGGCTGGCTGCAATACAAATTTTCCACTGCAAATTCACTATCAAATTAAGATGAATATGATTTTTTAAATGTTGTCTGTGTGTGTGCATGCGTGTGTGTGTGTGTGTGTGTGTGTGTGTGTGTGTTGGAGAAAGAGAAATGAGTATGTACTTTGTTATATGAGAACCCTCCATTGCAAGTTTGGGCTTAGGTTAAATAATCCTCCCGATTATTCACATGTCACATAGTTGTATGCAGATTAGTCTATTTAAAAAACAAGATATTAGATGCATACATATTTACAATGGTTTTATCTCTTTGTTCGACTGTCCCCTTTATGATTATATAATGCCCATATTTCTTTTTTTAATAGTCTCTGTTTTAAAGTCTAGTTTGTCCAAAATAGGTATTGCTTTTCTGGTTCTCGCTTGACATCCACCTGCATGATAACTATTTTACCACCTCCTCACATTCAACATGCAGGTGTCTGGTCTAATATAACAAAATAGAAAACCCAGAAATCAACCCACAGCTACATGGTCAATTAATCTTTGACAAAACAGGAAAGAATATCCAATAGGTAAAAGACAGTCTCTTCAACAAATGCTATTGGAAAAACTGGACATTAAAATGCAAAGGAATTAAACTGGACCACTTTCTTAACACCATACACAAAAATAAATTCAAAATGGATGAGAGACCTAAATGTGAGATAGGAAACCATCAAAATCCTGGGGGAGAACATAGGCAGTAACCTCTTTGACATCAGCCATAACATCTTCTTTCTAGATATATCTCCTAGGGCAAGTGAAACAAAAGCAAAAAAAAAAAAAAAAAAAAAAAAAAACTATTGGGACTTCATCAAGATAAAAAGCTTCTGCACAGGGAAGGAAACAATCAACAAAACTATAGAATGGGAGAAGATATTTGGAATGACATATCTGTTGAAGGGTTAATATCCAAAATATTTGAAGAACTTGTAAAACTCAATACCCCAAAAATGAATAATCCAATTAAAAATGGATAGATTATATGAATACATCTTTCTCCAAAAAAGACATACAAATAGCCAACAGACACATGAAAAGATACTCAACGTCATCATCAGGGAAATACAAATCAAAACTACAATGAGCTATCATGTCACACCTGTCAGAAGGCTAAAATCAACAACACAAGAAACAACAGGTGGTGGTGAGGATATTGGTGGGAATGCAAACTGGTGCAGCCACTGTGGCAAATAGTATGGAGGTTCCTCGAAAAGTTAAAAGTAGAGCTACCCTGTGATCAAGCAATTGCACCACTAGGTATTTACCCAAAATATACAAAAATACTGATTCAAAGTGACATGCACCCTGGTGTTTATAGCAGCATTATCAGCAATAGTCAAATTATGGTAAGAGCCCAAATGTCCATGAACTGATGAATGGATAAAGAAAAAACGGTGTATATATACAAGGGAATATTACTCACCCTTAAAAAGAATAAAATCTTGCCATTTACAACCAAATGGATGGAGCCAGAGAGTATTATGTTAAGGAAATAACTCAGAGAAAGAAAAGTACCACTCATATGTGGAATTTTATAAACGAAACAGATGAACATGGTGTGGGTGGGGGGAGGCAAACCATAAAACAGACTCTTATCTATAGAGAATGAACTAAGGGTTGCTGGAGGTGGGAAGGGGATGGGTTAAATGGGAAACGTGTATTAAGGAGTGCTCTTGTTGCAATGGGCACTGCGTGTTATATGTGAGTGATGAGTCACTAAATTCCACTAATATTACACTATATGTTAACTAACTGGAATGTAAAGGAAAACTTGAAACAAAAATAAGTAGTTCATAGTTCATCTTAAAAAATAAATTAATGCAGAATGCAAGAAAAAAAACAGGAATAGAATTAAAGTTGCTTAATTGTCTCCATTTTTTAAACATTTTTTTAGAAATCCAATAAAGAATGGGTAGGGTATTATATCAAGGACAGTATGTTCTGAGGGTTCCTAAATTCACCCCACTTAATACTCCCCTGCCATTTTTCTCACGTCTGAGGATTTTTTTCACCTTTTCCTAATTCTGCAAGACACATTGTAGGTTATAAAGAAAGGTTTATCTCCAGTGACTGTGTCACCTTGTTCATTTATGCCTTGATCCATGGCCTTCGAATATTTATTATAATAGTTGTAGATGGTAACATTTCACAATAATTATCAATAGGGAAATTGTCTTAAGAGGGAAAATACATCACAATGCTTCAAAGCCCTATTTCAACAACATGTTGATCACTAATATAGCTAATTGATCTGTTTTACTACTGGTTTCCGTTTCATTTATACTTAGGAAAAAAATGAGGGATGAATTATTACAAGTAATTACCAAATGTTATCTTTGCATTGTGGTAGGTACTGTAAGAAACACAGGCAAAGACAAAAGCTAAGTTGTCTCTTTTCTCAAGCTCCTTAGAGTCTAATAGTTTTCTCTAAAATACAATCAAATAATAATAGTGTTAAATAGAAAGTGGTGAAGGTTTGCATTTTCACTAATATTGTGGACTACCAATCTACAGTGATTATTTTCACTGATTACATTTCCAAAGGAATGGGATTGTATATCAAAGAAAACATTTAAATGGGCAAAACTCTGAGACTACATAGAACTGATGAGAGAAACTAATGAAAGGATTTATGAAAGATCCAAGAAGCCCAGAGACTCGTAAGAATTAACAAGCAGAATAAATAAGATGAAATTTACATTATGGCAATAATGAAGAACAAGAGATGGATTTTACAAGCTTCCAGAACTAAAGGTTTACCTTAGAAGGGGTAACGGTTTGACAGATGACTTCTCTTCTGTCACAATGGATGTGAGAAGACAGAAATATAACAGTGCCCATGTGCTGAGAGAGCAATAACTGTCAACCTAGATCATTATAACCAGTGAAGGCACCTTTCAAAATGAATGTGATATAAAGACATTTTCTGACAGAAGTAACTGTGGCAGACCACCCACAGATATTCTCTAAAGAAAATTTTGAATGGTGTGCTAATGGGGGGGCTTGAGTAAGAGGAATAAGAAAAAATCACCCAGAGTGTTAAATATATATTGGGAACACTTAAAGTGTATTAATTGGATAAAACTACATTAGTGGTTTGTGGAATTTATATGAAAAAGGAAAAAAAAATCAAAATACAAATTAGCATACAGTTGCTGATGGGGAAGAAGCAACTTAAAATGTTCTAAAATCTTTACATTTTCCAGAACAAGGTAAAATATATTGATTAAACTTACAGACTGATTGATCAAATGTGTATTTTATAATAGCCAGGGCCCATAATACAGGAAAGAGACAAAAAGTTTAACTTATAAACTAGTAGAGGAGATAAACAGAAAAAATAAATAACAAATTAAAATGGAAGCTAAAATCTAAAACAAAACAACAACAACAACAAAAAAAAACATAAAATAGGTGGAATATAAAGTGAAAAACAAGGACACTTAACTTTTTATTTCTATAACTAAAATTGATTAAATTCTTCAGAAAAAAAAGTTGTCATCATGGATTATGAACATAATGCAAACATGCTCTTTATAACAGATATAACTAGATAATAAAGTACCAAATGATTGATAGTAGAAGATGAAAATATACTTACAAGCAAATTCAAACCAGAAACGCTGATACAGCTATATTGACAACAAGACAAAATAGAATGTAAGGCAAACATAATTACTAGTTTAAAAAATTGCCCATTCCTATGATAAAAAGATCCAATTACCATGATTACATAAATGTTCTAAGAGATCATTCACTTAACAGTTTACCCTCAAAATGTAGAAAGCAAAAGACAGAAACACCAGGCTTTTCACTTAACATACTCTTCCTAGCAATTGATGGGACAGATTGGCTAAGGTTAAATAAGAGTTATAGAAGACTTAAACACATTTTTAAAATCAACCTAATATTTGGGACACCTGGGTGGCAAAGTCAGTTGAGCCTCTAGCTCTTGGTTTTGAAGGACCCCAGGTCAGAACTATAGTATAGCCTATAAGTTTTAACATTCTTTTTATAACCAGCTTATGCTAACTAAGAAACTGTGGCCAGCTGACCATAGATAAGGGAGTCAGCAAGCAGCATAACAGGATAACGAATAGCAAAAATCTGTGTTTAACCCAGCTGTTTCTGGCTTCTGTATAATAATGCTTCTAATGCTCTGCTAAGAAATGAAAAATTGCTTAAACCCTCAACTCTAAGGAGCAAAAGGCTGGCTGAGGACAAAGCAAAAGCTGGCGCCTTGCACCCCCCCCTTCACCCGCTCCCCTCCATATGTGTAGCATTATAAATAGTTAACTTGCAGAAATCACAGTCCTGCAGGGTAGGAGTCTCCCTTGGTTTGCAAATGTCCTTGAGATTTTCAACAAAGAAGTTACCTTACGTTTGATAGCAGGAATGTAACATTTCACCAGGAGACTCCCAATTGTCTTTATGTTAGTGCCACATTAAAGGGAAAGTGGCCTTGGCTTGATAGTAACCAGGCCTTCAATATCCTGATAGTGCTTTTTCATTCGCATGCGTGGGCTAACCGGCCAGTTCTGCTTCTGTAAGATTGCTTTGTCTGCTTTCGCGTGCGGGTCCCCTGATCCACTCCACTGACGCCAAGTATGCCTGTTCAAACTATCAATCAATCAGCTCCGCCCCATCCAAAACTTGTTTGTACCTGTCTATAAAAATCCTGCACCACCCCAGCCTGGTGTGCTCAGCTAGCAGAAGCTGCTGACCATCCGCCGGCGCCTGTGCTACAATAAAGAACCTCTTGCTGTTTGCATCCTGTGGCAGTGTTGAATTCTTGGGTAAGGGGATCCGTGGGTCTTTCAGTTTCGGCTCAGGTCATGATCTCATGGTCCTGTTTCATGGTCCTGAGATCAAGCCCCAAACTCAGCTCCATGTGTGCTTGAGAGTCTCTCTCCCTCTCCCTGTGCCTCTCCCACTCATGCTCACGCTCTCTCTCTCTCTCTCTTTCTTTCTCTATCTCATATAAATAAATAAAATTTTTTAATTCACCTAATATTTGTATATAGAACAATGGACTCAGAAACTGCAGAATTCAATCTTTCTAAATACAAGGATAAATACAAGGAAATGAGACAATCATTCAAATGACATAGTCTGTCCAAACTCATAATAATCAATAAACCATATGAATAGGTCTGTGTCTGTTAAGAAAATTGAATCAATGATTAATAGCTTTTCAAAAATAGAATGCACTAGGCCCATACTGGTTCCCTAGCAAATTCTACCCACTGAAGGAAGAGATTAAATGAATACAATACCTTCCATAAGAAAGAAGCAGAAGAAATACTATGTGATCCATTTTATGAGGTCAGCATTACCTTAATACCAAATCCAGACAAAATTATTGCCAGAAAACTGCAGTCTGATATTTCTTGTGAACATAGAAACATCTTCAGTAAATTATTAGTAACTCAAATCCAATAACATATAAAAAGAATTATACAACCAAGTGGGATTTACCCCAGCTATGGAAGGCTTGTTCAGCATTCAGATTTCACCCATATGTGGAATTTAACAAACAAAACAAATATACATGGTGGGAGGAAAGAGAGGCAAACCAAGAGACATATGCTTAACAGTCTGATGGTTACTGGAAGGGAGGTAGGCAGGGGGATGGGTTGAATAGGTGATGGGTGTATTAAGGAGGACATTTGTTGGGATGAGCACTGGATGTTGTATGTAAGTGTGAATCCCTGAATTCTATACCTGAAACTAATATTAAACTGTATATTAACTAACTGGAATTTAAACAACTTGGAAAGAAAAAAAGTCCAATTGCTGAGCAATTTTTTTTTAATCAGTAAAGATAATCCATTATATCCACAGGCTGAAACAGAAAAAAACCAAAAACAATGTGATTATATCAATAGGTACAGAAAAATCATGTGATAAAATCCAATACCCATTAATAATATCTTAATAAACTAAAAAATAGAAGGGATATTCATCAACCTGATTAAAAACACCTACAAAAACCCTCAGCTATTACCTTGATGGTGATAAACTCAAAGCTTTCCTACTAGAATCTAGATTGAGGTACAAATGTCATTGTAGGCTGAGGGATTGATCAAAGAGAGGCAGATCCTCAGGTCCAGCACAAGAACTGGATTGGAAAAGGTCATTGTAGGCTGAGGGATTGATCAGAGAGAGGCAGATCCTCAGGTTCAACACTAGATTGAGGTACAAATGTCTCCTTTCATTACTCCCTTTTAACAGTATACTGGAGGTCCTTGCTAACAAAATAAGCAAGAAAAATGAGTAAGAGATTTACAGATTACAAAGGAAGGACTAAAACTGTGTTTGCAAATGTCATGATCATTTATGCAGAAAATATGAAGGAATCTGCATAAAACTTGTGACACTTGGGGCACCTGGGTGTCTCAGTGGGTTAAGCTGCTGCCTTTGGCTCAGGTCATGATCTCAGAGTCCTGGGATCGAGCCCCGCATCGGGCTCTCTACTCAGCAGGGAGCCTGCTTCCTCCTCTCTCTCTGCCTGCCTCTCTGCCTGCTTGTGATCTCTCTCTGTCAAATAAATAAATAAATAAATAAATAAATAAAATAAAATCTTAAAAAAAAAAAAAAAAACTTGTGACACTAAAAAGCAATACAGCAGGTTGTAGGATATAAGGTTAATATACAGAAGTCAATATTTCCCATATACATATGATGAACAATGGAATTTGTGATTAGAAACACAATAACCTATATATTAGCAACCAAAAAGGTGAAATATTTATGCATAAATCTAGCAAAATATATTCAAGATCTACATGGGAAAAAAAAAAAAAACTCTGAAAATGGAATTAAAAACTAAAGAAATGGGGGCACCTGGGTGGCTCAGTCAGTTAAGTGTCTAGACAACCCTTGATTTGGGCTTGGGTTATAATCTCAAGGTTGTGAGATTGAGCCCCAACCCAGCCTCTGTTTTGGGCATGGAACCTAGTTAAGATTCTCTCTCAGGGGCGCCTGGGTGGCTCAGTGAGTTAAGCTGCTGCCTTCGGCTCAGGTCTTGATCCTCAGGGTCCTGGAATCGAGTCCCACATTGGGCTCTCTGCTCGGCAGGGAGCCTGCTTCCCTCTCTCTCTCTGCCTGCCTCTCTGTCTACTGTGATCTCTCTCTGTCAAATAAATAAATAAAATCTTTAAAAAATAAAAATTCTCTCTCTCCAAGTGTGGACTCTGAGAAACAAACTGAGTGGTTTGGAGGCAAGGGGGATGGGGAGTTGGGTGAGCCTGGCAGTAGGTATTAAGGAGGGCACATATTGCAAGGAGCACTGGGTCTGGTGCATAAACAATGAATTTTGGAACACTGAAAAAAATTTAAAGAAAAAAATTATTCTTTCTCTCTTCCTCTGCTCCACCCCCACCCCAACTTGCACATACTCTTATCCTCTAAAAAACAAACAGAAACACTAAATAAATGAAGAGAAATTCCATATACATGTATAGAAATATTGTCAAATGTCAGTTCTTCCTAACTTTATCCATAGAGTCAAAGCTACCACAATCCAAGTCCCAGAAAATGGTTTTGTGGATATTGACAAATTGAATCTAAAGTCATAGACATGCCAGAGACCCAGAATAGCCAACACAGAATTGAATAAAAAGAATATAGTTGGAGGACTACCTAACTCCAAGATTTACTATAAACATACAGTAAAACAGTGTGATAGTGATAAAATAAGAGACAAGTAAATCAGTAGAACAGAATGGAGAACATAGAAATAGACCCTCATAAATACAGCCAACTGGTCTTTGACAAAGGAGAAAAGTAACATAATGAAAATGATTTCTCCAACAAATAGTGGCTGAACAACTGGACATCCACATTTAAAAAAAATAGAAATAAAAAAAATTTGCACACGAACTTTTATCTTTCCCTAAAATTAACTTAAAGTAGATTAGAAACCTAAATTTAGGATGAAAAACTATAAAACTCCCTGAAGATGCATAAGAAAAACTTTAATGAACTTTGTATAAGTTTGTGATAAGTTTTTAAATACAACACCAAAGGTATAATCTTTAAAAGAAATAATTGATAAGCTGGACTTCAGTAAAATGTAAAAGAACTTTTGCTCTTTAAAAGACCCTATAAAGAGAATGACAAGACAGCTGCAGACTAGAGAAAAATATTTGCCTAAGCCACAACTGATTAAAAACTGTTAACTAAAATATACAAAGAACTCTTAAAACTCAACAATATAAACAATGTGATTAAAAATGTGTCAAAGACTTTGATAGCTCTCCAAAGTTAATGATACACAGACAGTAAACAAGCTTATGAAAAGATGCTCTATGTCATATGTTATCAGGGAGATGCAAATTAAAACAGCACTCAGATGCCACTACACACAAGTTTAAAGAGTCAAAATTGAAACACTGACAACTCCAAATGCTGGCAAGGATGTGGGACAATGGAAACTCTCATTTATTGCTGGCAGAACTGCAGAATGGAGGGGCACCTGGGTGGCTCAGTGAGTTAAAGCCTCTGCCTTCGGCTCAGGTCATGATCCCAGTGTCTTGGGATCAAGCCCCGCATCGGGCTGTCTGCTCTGTGGAGAGCCTGCTTCCTCCTCTCTCTCTCTCTGCCTGCCTCTCTGCCTACTTGTGATATCGGTCTCTAAAAAAAAAAAAAAAAAAATCAAAAAAAAAAAAAAAAAAGCAACTGGGGCCACTCCTGCTTTAAAAAAAAAAAAGAAGAAGAAGAAGAACTGCAGAATGGTATAGCCACTTTGTAAGACAGTTTGAAAGTTTCTTACAAAACCAAATTTAATCTCACTTATGATCCATCAATCACCTCTTTTGTTATTTTCTCAAAGATGGTGAAAACACAAAACCTGCACCGAAGTGTTTATGGCAGATTTATTCATACCTGCCTGAATTGACTTAACCAATATTTCCCTAATTAGATGATTAAATAAATAAAATGCAGTACACTTAGACAATGGATTGTTGTTCAGCATTATAAAGAAATGATCTATCAAGCCCTTAAAAGATATGGAAGGACCTTAAATGCATACTACTAATTGAAAGAAGCCAGTCTGAATAGGGTGTACTTTGTATTGTTCCAAGCATATGAAATTCTGGAAAAGAAAAAACCTATGGAGATGGTAAAAAGGCCAGTGTTTGCTAAGGACTGAAGTGGCAGGGAGGGAAAAAAAAGTAGAGCAAAGTGGGTTTTAGGGGAGTGAAAGTACTCTGTATTATAATTATGGATACATATAATTGTACATTTGACCAAACCTATGCAACATAGAACAGTGCAACATAGAAAGTAGGAATAGAGGGTGAGTGAGTTATGGGAAATCTCTGTACCTTCCTCTCAATTTTGCTGTAAACCTAAAACTATTTCAAAAACATAAAGTCTTCATAAAAAATAATTAAAAGCCATGTCCTATTACTGAAAGATGAGAAAATAGTTTACCAGCAGATCCACATCATAGAAAGCTTAGACATCTCCTATGCTTGTCACAAATCTAACATATATTGGGTTCTCATATCTGATGGTTGATTGTTACATCTAACTCCTTAATCTTAGAAAAAATAAAATATCTTCCTTTATATCCAAAGAGGTTAGGAAGCATGAGACTTATTTTCTTTAATTGGAAATTGTACAAAATTTGTAAAAACTTAGAGTGTACTAAATTTCAGTTTGGATCCATTTTTTCCTCAAGGAGATGAATTTGTTAGCTTTTCCCAATGTGACTGTAGTCCGGGATCCAATACTCCAAAAGAGCTATTCAAATGTTTCAAAAATTGGTGGGATAAAAATGAGATCCATAGACAAAATTAGAAGTACTTAAATAGTTGTGTGAATTTTGAGGAAATGATTATTGGATATATTCATCACTAAGCAGTTTTACTTTAGTTGGCAGAGCTTCATGTAAAATAGCATTAAATTTTAAGTAGCATAATTGGGTAGTATGAATATTTATGAGTTAATAATAAAGTGAACTTAGGTGCAAAAACTTAACTTGGTCCTTAGACAAATGGACTGCAAGGCTATGATATGAATTTATGTTTATTTTTACTAGTTACTTAGATGAAAACAGTAATAGTGGTCATGATAATGATAGCGCTTTGTCATCAAGTCAGAAATTATGCTAAATACTTTACATGTTTAATTAATTTTAATCTTTATAAGAAATCAGTGACTCAAGTGACCCCATTATATACATAAAGAAGTTAAATCTCAAAGACTCAGGTTTAAAAAACTAGTGAGAAAGGAAGATTTCATTCAGGCTGTACTCTATCCATGTCCAAATCTTCAAACTGCTGTTTCGCTTTGTCAACTCTTTGGGTAAGAGAGAGATGAGACAGTTTGCGAATAACTTGGATGGTAAGTAGAATCCACAAGGAGCTGGGCAGATGGGAATAATGGATTGAACCATCTAAGTATGAAGTTAATGGGAAAAAATAATAAGCCCTTTATTTATTAAATAAAACCACTACTTTATCAAATTCAGTTATATGAAAATATATCAAATTGTAGCTATCTGGAAATATAATCTGTGTAAACAACATGATATTGCAATTCTGGGCTCTAATATAATTAGATCGCCTGAAAGGAAGGTGCTGTATGTATCTCATGTAAGGAGGGTAAAATTACAAAACTGTATTTTTTTTCTGTCATTCTATACCACTTATTGTTGAAATTAGTTGTGGATATCACGATTTTAAATAGTGACACTGACAAATTAGAATGTGTCCAGGGAGAATAATCAGCATAGAAAAGAAATCAATACCATATATATGAAATTTTTAAAAATTTTTTTTCAGTATTCCAAGATTTGTTGTGTATGCACCACACCCAGTAGCTCCATGCAGTACGCGCCCTCCTTAATACCCACCATCAGGCTCACCCAACCCTCACCTCCCTCCCCTCCAAAACCCTCAGTTAGTTTCTCAGTGTTCACGGTCTCTCATGGTTTGTCTTCCCCTTCGATTTCCCCCAACTCACTTCTCCTCTCCTTCTTCCAATATCCTCCATGTTATTCCTTATGCTCACAAGTAAGTGAAACCGTATGATAATTGACTCTCTCTGCTGACTTATTTGACTCACCATAATCTCCTCCAGTCCAGTTCATGTTGATACAAAAGTTAGGTATTCATTGATTAAAGAAGATTTGTGAGGAAATTTATCTTTATTTCATCTTGGTTCTATTATTTGGAAGAAAGATTGCACTACATCTGCATAGCCTCAGAATTTTTGGACCAATAGTAAAAGAAATAGCAGTTTCCTATAACAAAGAAATTTCTAATAATCAAAATTTCCAAATAAGTAGGCCACTCTTGAATAGTAGAGCTTTTTTTTTTTTTTTTTTTTTTTTCCTTCTCAATGCTTTTAATCAGAGAAAAAATATTCTTTCTTTGGGAAAAACCTTTAGGAATTCATGCACAATAAGTCATGCAACTCTCTTTTTGCATGTTCTTCCTTTTTTTTTTTTTTTTAAGATTTACTAGTGAAATGTAGTTTTTTGGTCCAGAAGCCTCTAGAAAAAAAAAATGTAACAAAGCACTTTAATCTCTAACTTTTCCACCTTCTTTTTTTTTTTTTTTAAATCTGGTAAATCCAAAACCATGTAATTGAAGGTTTTATTATCTACTTCATCTTCTAAAGAAATCTAAATAAAGGGTATTTAAAGCAGATACAAATGAACAGCATATTACAAAAGCTGTTATACTGATTAAGATCACTCTGTGCTTCTTTAGCCTTTAATCCAATACTTTTTTCTTGTTTCCAAATGCTCTTTATCCTTAAGTTATCCCGAACATCTGATAATTCTTACCAGCTACAGAAATTTGATCTTGGTTGCCCAATGACTGGTGTCTTTAGATTTTCTCTATATCTTCTAGAATCTAAGTAATTTGTTAGCAAATCTGATTAAGAATGCCAACATGTTAATGAATCATAATTGATTAATGTTACTTCTATACATATACTCAAGATTCTTTAAAAGAAAACTTTTAATCCTTGAATTCCTATACTCAAAGAAAAATTACAATGGAAATTTCAAGCCAGTTTCAGGTCTTGGTTAATTGCTAGACAAATAAATCCCACCTTGAAGTTACCTGTTTTAACCTTCTGACAAGCATGATTCAAATGGCTACACCAGTTGATATTGCCTTCCATTAAGCAAAGGAAAGAGATGAATATTTTCAGTTCAGTAGTCAATCCTCCCTTTCCTATAATTTTATAGCTACTTTGGCAAGCAGCCTCAAGCACCCAACAGGAACCAAAGGCCAAGAGTCCTTATCTGCATCACTAGTCCTGGACAAAAGAACCTGTCCTCAGTCAGCAATTCAGAACTTGTCTGACATCTACTTAATCCCAATAAATTATGTTTATAAAAAATTATCTGACTTTTTGAATCAGACTTTTTTTTGATTCGTAATTTGCCACCCTCGCAACCTTCTCGCCCTAACTTAGGCAAGGCTAACAATGGGGAAACAGTTGAGAGCAGAAATGAAGCAAGGAAGGAGAGATTTCACTCTGTTTCTTATACACATATGAAAAGTAATGTCTGCAGATTTTCAGGAGCTAAGTCTCTGAATACTCAGATGGAAATATCTGCTCCTTGTCTTCTTTGAAAACCAAGGTCTGTTTTAGCACTGTGACCCTGTCATTGTAAGAATTTTAATTAGTATTGAATGTAGCCTGGTAGAATCCTAAGTATCTGTGAGGCTACATTACTTCTCTGATTCCTGTGCTCTAGTGACTATGAATTAAGGACAATATCAACTTCAAGGTTCTTCTCTCTACTTCTAACTTTTCAAGATAGCCATTAGCTAGATTAATATTTTGTTCTTCACTGTGATATTTGTTTTTCCCCCCTTCAAATCATGTCTTTCAAATGACGAGTATTTTATCTTGAACTAAATAGGAACATAGAGTTTCTGTTTCCAAAAATGTTTATTATTTGTCTAATCCTAATTTAATTAACCTTGAAAATGTGGTTCTTCATGGTCTCTATTAGTACTGTACTGTAACTCTGCTTCCTTATTATGTTTATATCCTTTTCACAGTGCCTTTATCTTAGCAAGAGATCTTCTTGCAATCCAGATGATGATACACAAAGCATTGAATAAATTTAATTTTAATATTACTGGAGAACTCTATCGTCAAACAACATTTCACCCCCATCACAATGTTTATGGGAATGATTTGCAATACTGTATATGATAAAATTCTTTAACAATAGTCCAATAAAAAGGATATCATTATATGGTTGCACAAATGTCTTTCCCTTCAATAAAACTTCTAGTTATGTGAACACTCTATCTTTTAGAATGACTTACAAATAAAATTTCTACCTTGACTTGTGCATTAAAATACAGGGAGGGGGAGCAAAATATATTTTTCAAAACATGGCCCAACCACCTAATGACTTGTCTGACTGGGCATCAATCTTTGTAGCTGCCAGATCTTTTCTCTTTCCTTCCAATAAACTGGCATAATGCTGATTTGGTTCATAGGTAGCCACAAAATAACCTCTATCCTAGAAGAATAATTATTTGTTTTTCCTCAGTGCAGTTTGAAGGGTGCCTCTGGTCTTAGAGATGGTCCTTTTCTCCCAGAAAACAAACAAGAAAACAAAAACAAACCCCTATTCTGTTCCTTTCTCCTTTGAGGAGTGATGAAAGGAAAGCAAAGTATTTTCAGGAAAAATGAGGCATACAGAAGTGTTCTTATATGTTTCAATGAAAAAGCTTAGATTTTATCTAAGGGTAATTTTAAGTAAACTTGTTTTGGTGTATATTACTCCTTGGAGCTGTGCGTCACTATTTTCCAAATCCTGATGTAGATAACTCATGAGCTTAGCCATACATTGTATTGGTATCAAACAGCAAAACTCTCTTTGTTCCTCAGCCCCAACATGCCATTTAAATATACTTCATCATCACTGGCACCAACACAACATATTTTATGCTTGCCATGTGCCTTAGTATATTTGGGATGCTATAAAAGTACTGTAGACTGGGTGGCTTATAAATAGCAGAATTTTATTTCTCACAATTCAGGAGGCTAGGAAGTCCAATATCAAATGGCTGGCAGATTTGGTGTGTGTGAGAACCCCCTTCCTGATTCATAGACGGTCACCTTTTCTCTGTGTCCTCACATGCTGGAAGTGGGTAAGGAAGTTCCCTGTAGTCCCTTTTATAAGGGCTCTAATCCACCTTCATGACCTAATCACCTCGCAAAGGCCCCATCTCCAAATACCATCACACTGAGTGTTAGGACTTAACATGAATTTGGGGGATATACAAATATTTAGTTTATATCACCATGTGTTTATTTTAAGATTTTATTTATTTATTTGATAGAGATTACAAGTAGTCAGAGAGGCAGGCAGGGAGAGAGGAGGAGGCAGGCTCCCTTTTGAGCAGAGAGCCAACACGGCGCTCTATCCCAGGACTGTGTGACCATGACCTGAGCCGAAAGCAGAAGCTTTAACCCACCGAGCCACCCAGGTGCCCCTATAACACCATGTTTCTTAATGGTCTACACTGCCTATATACCTGGCCATGGAAAGAGTTTCACCAAGGCTTTCTGCATTTCTAGATTAGATTTGACTCAAACTGTTATAAACCTTCTTTTTCTGAATAAAACCACATATTTTATTTTCAACTCATTAATGTCAGTGGACACTTTTAAAAGACATCCTTGATAAGCTAGTGATTATTTTTTAGAATTAATGCATGGTTTTTCTTTCGCTCTTTCAAATCAAGCTTGTCAGCTAAAGTTTTCAGTTGCATTGTCTGCCATTCTAAAGATATTCTTGGGTAGAACAACTTCCAGTAAGAAACAACAAAATAAAATCACCTCATATTCAATTTTCTAATCTCATGGTTTTAATTAGTGTCTCTAAGGCAGTTGCTTTAAAATGATTAGTACTTAATGAACTTCCTTAGAGGTAAAACAAACCAATATAAATATTTTTTTTTGATGGGTGAGATGATGAATCTCATATTTTTCTTAATGAGACTCTTCCTTTCACATGGATTTTAAGCGAAAAGTATATCAGTTGCAGGGGAAGGGGATTTGTTTACCTGCATCATTGCTCAGATAGGTGTTTATTCAGAGCACAGCACTTCCCTCCATGAAGAGCACACACACTGTAAAAGAATGGAAGGGCTGGAATTTATTGATTGGAAAGGTGTACATATACATACAGTCATACATATAATGCATTTTTGCAATTCATCAGTTATCAGTTATTTTTTAGTAATTACAAAAGTAACTGCAGTTAGACAAGTTATAAATACTAGCGCTCCCATTTTCTAGTTGCATTCCCTTTAGTAAATCTTACTACTTCTCTGAAAATTTTTTCCTTCATTTTTAAATAACAAAATTTAAAATTTCTCTGTTCACTCACCATGTTGTTATCAGGGTCAAAAAATAAAGTATATTTGTTAATTCTCCAAAGACTGAAATTTATTATATACATATTATTAAGAATCCCATATGAAAGATTTCTCTCACTGATTCCTAAATAAACTGAATGGGACTTTCTTCTACTACTCTTCCTTCTCTTTCTTCTCTTTTTCCTTAGTGCTTTCATACTGTTACTTTGTAAAAATGAAATAAAATGATCCATGTTTGCAATTCAACCTTGCAAGATTTGGCTTGTAAGATCTGGCTGCCTTTGAGTCAGCCATGGACTACTAATGAATCTATTGATAGTCTGGCATTTCCAGTCTTTTACAAAACCAGGTAGCCTCGTGTTACTTGTCCTTTTCAATATAAACAATAAAAGGTAAGTCCCTTATTAATTGAGGAGACATCCCAAACCTGGGTTAACCACCACCTCACCATAGGGAACTCAGGTCTTGATCTTTCATGTTTGTTTCTCTGTTTGTCTCCATTCCTTTTAGAGTTCTGACCACTTGACAGGAAATGTTAGCCGGCTACTGATGGGATGCAATTACACATATCAAAATTACCATCCTGGGGTAACTGTCAGCTTAGTGCATTAGCTAAGGCTACAATTACATTGTGACATTTGTCTAATTGTCATTCAAGCCCCAAAGACAAAGATGCTGATTCTAAGTTCCAAAGCTGACCTTTTTAGAAGGAGCTAATTAGAAGGGTTCCTTCCCTTCCCAGGAACCTTCTATTTAGCATCTTTAAATAACCTACAAAAGCATTTACCAGCATTAAGATACATAATGCAGTCACTTCCATTTACTCTGATCCCTGAATCATATTACATTTGTCACTTGATTTGAAGCATTAAAACCCTACCAGACTTCTCCTCTAATCAATGGTAATTGTTTCAAACAGATTTTAATGGATAATTCAATTATAAGACCTTCAGAAACCTGCCACTTTTAAAGGCAATGAAAATAAACAATTAAAAAAAAAAAACAGTGCAAAGAAAGAATGATGAAGAAATGAGGCAGGACTATGAAGAACCCTTATGGCTAAATCTGAAAACTTATCATTTGCCATGAGAATTTGACTAATATAAAAGCAAATGTTAACCTTATAGGTGCATGGTCATAGACTCAGAACCACAGGTTGTTTTGTTGTATCATCAATGCCAAAAATAATTCATAGACATTGATGTTTCTAACTGAAAGCTCAGATTTAAATTTTGATCCACTAATATTTAGGCATTTGTTTGCAGTGACTGCATCAAGTCATTATGGGTGTGCATGTGTGAAATATGGATATTCGAGCTTACTCATTCTCTGTTGCCAGCATCCACCAGTCTTAATTTGCAGACCTTTAAAATAAGGTCATATTTTAACATACAAAATAATAATATAGCTTCATCCACTAGAATTCAACATAGGAGTAGAAATGTATTAGTTATCTATTGCTGCATAAGTAAATTATGACTAAACTGCTCTAAACATTTATTCTCTCATAGTTTTTGTGGGTTAGGAATTTTGTCAAGGCTTTTCTAGATTGTCTGGCTCAGTGTCTCTCACAGGTCCACTGGGCTGTGGGTATAGTCTGAAGACTGTATCAGAGAAGGCTCCAAGCCCAAGTTCAATGGTGTCTGGTATATTTTGCTTGCTTGTGGTTTATCAGACTGGAGTTTGAATGTTTTAGTGACTTTTAGACAGACACAGCCCTCAGTTTCTTATAATAATATCTCTCCATTGGGTAGTTCACAGTTTGCTTAATCAGAGCACGCAAGGAAGATGATTAGGAGGGGAAGGAATATAAAGAATATATGGAAAAAAAAGTACAAGAAAGAAGGAAGTCCGTGTTTTCTGTCTAAACTTGAAAGTGATAACGTATCAAATTTTTTTATAATATTCTACTTATTAGAAGCAAATCACCATGACCATCTCACTCTCAAGGATGTGGATCATTTGTGGTTTGGGGATTTGTTTTTTTTCTTAGGATTTTTTAATTTATTTTTGTGCGAGAGAGAGAATGTAAGTAAGCAATCATGAGTGTGGGGGGTGGGGAGGGTCAGAGGGAGAAGCAGACTCCCCACAGAGCAGGGAGCCTGATGTGGGACTAGATCCCAGGACCCTGGGATTGTGACCTGAGCTGAAGGCAGACACTCAACCAACTATGCCAGCCAGGCGCCCTTTGTGTTATTTTAGAAGGTTGCTTATCATAAGAAAAATTAGAGGTTTTTTCCCTTTATTCTCCAAGATAATGTGGGAAATTTTTCATGCTTGAATAGAGGTCTCTTATCACCAAGTGTTCTTCTGACAGACTTTTACAAGTAGCCAAAAGGAGATATATGGATGGTAGACAGAGAGATAGATACAGGTATAAGTAGGGATACAGTCACAGATACAGATGGACTGATGTAAACATACTGTAAGACTGTCAAACCTTACATTGGCTAAAGCAGCAAAATTATATGTGACTATTTTTAACTCTTATGAACAAATTTACTCCATATTATAAGTGGAGACAATAGAGAATACACTTTACATATTTTTATAAACTTGTAATATAATTTTTGAAAACCTATTTCAAATTCTTTTTTCATTTCAGTACTTCCTCTGATAAGCATACATATAGCAAACTCAACAGTTACAGCTCTTGCATTGTTTCATGAGAAATATTTTCTAATAATAAATTAATAAAATATTCAATTAAAGACATACTGCCATGATATGTTTAGCATATCAGGTCTCTGAAATCCCCTTCCAATATTTAATCACCTGTGAAAGCTTCCATTCCACAGTTCCTTACCAGAACAGAAATGTGTGATTTGTTATTGTTAGCTAGCATAGCATTTCTGGATTTTAGTGCACAAATCTCATTTATTAAGAATTAAGAACTATAGTAGTATACTTTTAGGACTCTTCATTCTTATATTTTGTGTTTGTTTCCCACTTTTAACAAAGATAATGAAATAAAACCTAGAGAGAAGCAGCAAATCTATATGCTCAAATTCTTCAACTAATTAGTTATAAATCTTGAACTAAAATACATTTATGTGACTCCAAGTTTAGAAATTGTCCTAAAACTGTTTATTTATACCAATATGTTACAAACCATAGAGTACAAGTAAAAAGGTACAAGATACAGGGCATTTCATACTTTTTCTTATTATGCTATTCCTTTATTAAGAACATGAATGAGTAAGATTTAGATGGGTTTTAAAGAAATTATGAAAACAATATGTTTTAGGAACTCTTAACCATTATAGCAAAGCATTCATTTAAAATAAATCTGATAACTACAAGTGTATTTTACTCAGTAAAATAAGTCCCCAAATGACAAGGCCGAAGAACCTCTGAAATGAATAAACTGAATAATAAAATAAATGAATTTCTTTATTTTTTCTGAAAATCAAAATATTGCCTTTTTCAAACACATGCTATAATACACATAAGACTCACTGTTTCCTGTAGGCTGCCCCTTAAGTGCTGGATATTAAACTTTATACTTTGAATATGACTGCTCCTGAAATAAGTGTGAATTGTTGCCATTATGCCTACTACTGACATGGATTCTCCACTGATCCTGCTCCTTCACTGTAGATTGATGAACTTACACACACCTTAAGGTCAGGCTAGGAAATTATGTATCTGTTTGTCATTTTTTTTATCTTAGAACTTTTTAAAAATTGCTTTTATCCTTTAGGGAATTCTCCAAATATTCAGATTCTCCACGTAGTACATAAATCAACAAATGAGAGAAGGGACCTTTTTCTTCTTTCTTTCTTTTTCTTTTTCTTTTTTTTTTTCCCCAGTGTTCCAAGATTCATTGTTTATATATCACACTCAATGCTCCATGCAATAGGTGCCCTCCTTAATACCTGCCACCAGGGAAGGAATATTTTTAGTGAGCCCACTAGATGACAAGAATAATGCTATATATTAAATTTTTTTCTTATTAAGCATGTGTCAGTCTTGTGAGATGTGCTTAACCCCATTTTACTTACAAAGAAAATTAAAATTAAAGAAGTTAAACAACTTGCCAAAGCCCATGGAAATAGTGCAAATTAATTCATGCTGTTGGAATTAATTCCTTTCCCCCCCAAAACCATGTTCTTTGGTGTCTGGGTGGCTCAGTGGGTTAAGCCGCTGCCTTCGGCTCAGGTCCTGATCTCAGGGTCCTGGGATTGAGTCCCGCATCAGGCTCTCTGCTCAGCAAGGAGCCTGCTTCCTCCTCTCTCTCTCTCTGCCTGCCTCTCTGCCTACTTGTGATCTCTCTCTGTCAAATAAATAAATAAAATCTTTTAAAAAAATGTTCTTTCCTTTAATCTGTATGTTACAACAGACATTGATGGAGAAAAAAATTTAGGGAGGAAGGAAATTCATTTAATATGGAAGAATAATTAGTTTACCATTTGAAGCCATGGGAACAAGCAGTACTTAGATAATGATGACTTTTTAAAATTTATTTATTTATTTATTTGTCGGGTGAGGCACAAGCAGGGGAAGCTTCAGACAGAGGGAGAAGAAGTAGTGGACTCCCTGCTAGCAAGAAGCCTGACATGGGACTCAATCCCAGGACCTTGGGATTATAACCTGAGCTGAAGGCAGATGCTTAACTGACTGAGCCACCACAGTGTCCCAATGATGACTTTGAATTACAAAAGTTCAAAACTATTTTTTGTTGTTTTTTATTATTACTTGGAGTAATAACTTATAACAATCTTATAACGGGAATATTTTTCAAGTCTTCCAGTGGGCACAGAGTGAGACTTGGTCACTTTTAAGGTCACCTACAACTTGGAAACTCCATGAAACCCTAATGTTGTATAGTTCCAAGTTATTAGGAAATCAGAAGAGCAACTACCTCAGTGCAGCATATAATTAGTGAAAGAAGATACACAAAGGAACAAATGCTGTATTTCTGACATTGGAGATCCATATTGATCATATAAACCAACTACATTTTAAACCAAATAGTAGAAGTTAGAAATCAGTAACGTTTTTTTTTTCCCCATAATGCTTTGAAAAGTATGGCCTATATGTCATTTTACTTAGGTAACCAGACCTATTGATAAATTACGAATCATCTATTCTCTCCCTCACTTCATATTAAAGAAGCCTGTTGATATGGTTTGAGTTGACATATGGAGAGAGCCACATGGTAAAGCCCTATGAGAAGCTGCAATGTGGAACTGAGAACCTCAATTTAACAGCTCATAAGGAATTGAATTATACCAATAACCACATGGGTGTGCTTAGAATGGATTGCATTCGGTTGGTCCTTCAGATGAAACCACAGAGCCAGTTGACAGCTTGTTTGAAGTTTTGTCAGAGACCTGATTCAGATGAATACCAGTTATGTCTGCCTGAAATTTCTGACTCACAGAAATTGTGAGATTAAAAAGTGTTTATCCTGAGGGAATTTTTCTTGTAACAATTGATAACTAATACAAACTGGAATATTTTGCTATTTAAATTAGAATAGTTTTAGTGATCATGAAAACTGTAAGACTAATGATTTTGCCATTATCTAGTGAAAATAATTAGCCAGGAAGAAAACTAAAAGTTTTAGCAAAAAATCCTCTGATAATGCAACATAAATGCCCTGTATTACTAGTGCAGTATTTAAATTATATGATTGGAGAACAATATGATTTTAATGTGTTAAATACAATTTTGGAGATAGACGTGATTATCCTTTTTTTGGCTTCTATTTTCATCTTTTGGGGAATATGATTTTCATAGGTACACAGCTTTTTCTATAAAGGGTATTAAAACACAATTTTCCATGCCCCCATACCTTACTCTTATAACAAGTTCAATAGAATCGTATCTCTATTGTAAAACATTAAATGCTTTCCACACAAAAATATTTTATCAAGTTTTATTTTATTTTAGGAAGTTCAGTGCCATTCTCCTGACATATGGTTAGTTTTTACTAGGAAAATTTTGGAAATATTTCTTAATACTTTAACAAAGTTTTGAAGGAATGGTTAATATATATCTTCAATGTGAAGCCTTCTGGATTTTACATTACATGTGCAGAAAAATGGCAGGGATGAGAATCACAAAAATTGTAAATTGTATGTTTCTGAAAGCATATAGAATATTAATGCAGAATCTTACAATTTAAAGAGACAGAAATTATTTATTTCCAATATATCCTGCAGTGCTGTGCTCAGAAGGATTCCTACCTCATCCACATTCATAAGAAAAACAAAAATATATCTAATTGGTAGAGCAGAAAAATGCTTGTACCATTTATATGCCACTGCAGTTTTGACTTCCTTCAAAGTTTTTTTCATGATGTTTTAACACTGTATTTGCAAGAAGGCCATTTCAATATATCCTGAACTGAAGTCTCCTTCCTTGATTTTCTAATCCTAATTTTGTTCATTGGTAAAATATAACTCATTTCTATTTTATCTTTCCACTGATCCCACCCCAGATATTTTTGAAAGTACAATTTTTTAAGCTCTTACAAAGTTTTATTCTAGGGATGCCTGGGTGGCTTGGTCTGTTAAGCATCTTCCTTCAGCTCAGGTCATGATCCCAGGGTCCTGCATTTAGTCCCACATCTGGCTCCTTGCTCAGTGGGGAGCCTGCTTCTCCCTCTGCCTGCAGCTTCTCCTGCTTGTGCTCTCAATCACTCTCTGAAAAATAAATAAATTTTTAAAATCCTTTTAAACAATGGAATACTATGCAACCATCAAAAGAAACGAAATCTTGCCATTTACAATGATGTGGATGGAACTAGAGGGTATTATGCTGAGTGAAATAAGCCAATCAGAGAAAGACAATTATAATATGCTTTCCCTGATATGAGGAATTTGGAAGGCAACATGGGGGGGCTTGGGGGATAGGGGAGGAAAATATGAAACAGGATGGGATCAGGAGGGAGACAAACCGTAAGAGCCTCTTAGTCTCACAAAAGAAACTGAGGGTTGCCGGGGGCAGGAGGTAGGGAGAGGATGGTTGGGTGAAAGACAGTGGGGAGGATATGTGCTGTGGTGAGTGCTGTGAAGTGTGTAAGCTGGATGATTCACAGACCCGTACCCCCGGGGCTAATAATACATTATACGTTAAATTAAAAAATAAAAATTAAATAAAGAAAAATATGTAGTCTTATTCTAATTGTTTACAATTTCTATAAACCTTCTCTACAAAAAGACGGTTGTTGTGGAACCCTTGATCGGGGAGATATGTATTAATCATACTTGCTATATAGCAGAGTTTCTTAAATTAGGGTACTGAATCAGGTTCCTTTGAGAAAGATGTCCTAGTGATTTTGCTATTCACTTTAATTAATAAAAATGAGTTCCTTGTACCAGTCATTACATGTCAACAGGTTGCCTGCTGCCAAATATCTACTCATTGTCTTGTCAACCATGGTTGAGAAGTCTGGGAAATGTATCTTCTGGACCAGGTGGATGTAATTAGAACAATTCACAGGCATTAACCTTGATCAAACATTCAGCTCAACCAATGCATGAGCCTTTGTTTTATTCTCTGCAAGGAATAAAATATAGTTTTGTGTCCTGTTAGCCATCAGGTGAATTAAACCCATTTTTTATATACCAGATAAGATATTGTCTCTTTGTTGATCATGTGTATTAGATAATATATACTAGTTAATTATATACCCTCCTGAATATTTTTATTAATTGTTTCTTGGGCTTAAATTCTTATGTCGTCAAAGACTATAAGCTTCCCAATGCTTTAGTTAATAGCGTGTCTTTATTGTATTTTTAACAAAACTTTACAGATGGCTCTGTACTTTTATCTGTATCCATGGATATTACATAAAATGAAATCTAGCTCTTATCTAGAAAATTTTTAAAAATGTAATAAGTTTGGGAATTATACAATTCCATGGTTTTCTACCATATTTAACTCTTGGTGTCTTGCTAGTATTTTCCATGTGAATGTATAAAGTCCAATAATGTTTGATTTACAATAAAAATGTATATTAAAACCTTATTTATTTTGTGTGTGTGTGTGTATATATATATATATGCACATATATGTACATATATATATATATATATATTAGAGTTTCCCTGAGTTTGCTGTGACAGCCCATTGACTTCTATCTGAATAAATGATACAAAGTGTGATATTACTAACTACAGTTTAGTGTGTAGTACCTATCATTTGTGGAAACTCAAAATCAGTTGGCTTATCAAATATGCACTCATTTTAATTTTGTTTTCCTTATATCATTTAAATGATAAAGCATATACTGATACTGATAAAAACAAGTTATCATTTATCAAGGGCATCACAGCAAACATATCGCATAGTTTATCACCTTGTTTATTTCAACATCACTGTAAGAAAGATTATTTTTGCCATTTCAAAATAAACTAATGTTTATAAGATCACACAACTAAAAAATACTAGAATTGACCCATTAGCTCTGTTAATCATAGTGCAGTGTTCCCCCATGATCAAAGAACACATTTAAAATTTGAGTAGTTCAGTCTTTCTTTTCACCTTTTCATCAAAACTTTTTTTTCCTTTTCTCTCAAGTCCTGGTCATGTATGATTGGGTAAAAACCATAATGATTGAGATTTATTGCACATTATCTACAAGGAAATATAAGATGAGAGAGAAAAGTAGAAGAAAGAACAAACTTAGAAGATATTTATTCGCATAACCCTATCAACAGACATGAGAATGGGATTTATATTTTTAGTCTATATAGTCTACACTATATAGTCTACACTATTTAGTCTACACTCATTACTTTTAGCATAACAATTTCCATAAATTTACTTTCAAGGTATAGTGGAAGTCTGTTTTATTCACCTTGAAATGATTTTCAATTTTTTAAGGGGAAAGTACTCTAGTTGAGTGCTCTGAGATGTGGGGAAACATTCTATATTCCCAAGTCAGTGTTTTTTTTTATAATTTCATAGAATTGGGTTACAACACTTTTAGGGTTTTTTTTTTTTTTCCTATAGTGAAAAAAACCATTGTTATATGTCTAGTATGTTTAGTGAATTCGATTTTAGACTTTTCCCCATCTGATAAATAAGTAGAAAATGTAGAAACAAAGGTAACTCATAAAAAAGAAAAGTGCTACAGTGGAAATTGGTAGCATAGTTAAAGCTACCATATATTTAATCTGTACTTTTTACCTGACATTTTGCTAAACCCATTGAATATAGTTTTTGTTTACTTCAACAACAACCCAATATGTACATTAATATTTCCATTTTATAGATAGGGAATCTGAGATGTGGAGGCATTAAGAAATTTACTTAGAAATTCATACAGCTAATAATTGGCAAAGTGAGGACTCAAATTCAAAACTTTTTTTTTAACTCTAAAATGTCTTGCACTAAACTCTCCATGATGAAAATAAGAGGGATAGTGGAGGCAAAATATTCCTTTTTTCCTGGCACAGGGGAATTTTTATTTCCTGTTTTCCAGAAGAAAAGGAAGGTTCAAATGCCCTTCTTGCATCTGCTGTATTTCAAGGTCTTTAGTTCAAAATAGTCCTTGTGTCTAAGTGGCATATTTTGGAGTGGCATTTTCTGCCACCCTTTAGAAGCAGGTGCAGAGGGAGGTACTTCACATATGACCTATGAATATTCAGAAAAACATAATCAACAGTTGTCAGGTACCTGTGACTGACAACAATTGTGACTAAGGAATTTGTCTTAAATAACCCCACTTATCTTTTTTGCAGTATTAATCAACATTCTCCTATTTAGCTGTGGAACTTAGTAACTGAAGCCCAAAGTTTGATAAACACATGCAGCTGGTAAATTACTCTCTAAGAAGCTTATAAATATTTGCTCCCACAAGCTGAATATTATACTCATCAAGATTGATTTTGCTGTTTCCAACTTTCATTTCAGGTATATCAGTTTTTTAAAAATATTTTATTTATTTATTTGACAGAGAGAGAGAGATCACAAGTAGGTAGAGAGGCAGGCAGAGAGAGAGGGGAATCAGGCTCTCTGCTGAGCAGAGAGCCCGATGCAGGGCTCAATCCCAGGACCCTGAGATCATGACCTGAGCCTAAGGCAGAGGCTTAACCCACTGAGCCACCCAGGCGCCCCAGGTATATCAGTTATTATGTTTATATATGTTAATTAAATATTGCATCAATCCAATAATGATTGTCAAAAAAGTGTTGTTTCCTGAAAAATTAGTTGAATGCTTTCAAATATAAGCCAGACAATTCACTAAAAATTTGCTAATGAATACTAGAACTAAAAAAGGGGGCTATTAGGCAAAGACTATCAGAAGCACTTTGCACTAAGATGGCTTTGCAATCAACTTTTGTTTCCCTCTCCATTTTAAAGAACTTGACACTGAAATGCCATAGAATTCATTTCTGGATGTGATTTATGCAAGAGAGATTATGGAGATTGCCAGTTAGTGGACAGGTATTCAACCAAAAACCTGGACCCTGGATCCAACAATGGACCAATGAATATGCAAGTGTGAGCATGTGTGTGGAAAATACATTTTTTCTTTTCCTAAAAGTACTACTGAAGATCTTTTCTTATCTTAAAAATACAACATTGGAAAGCAAAATTCTAGTCATTGTAATTTATTACATGTTTTATTAACAATGGTGAAAAGAATACATCAGTAGTAGAACGGATTTATATTTGAAGTATAAAATTGTTCATTTCAAGAGTTTGACTTTGCCCTTTTGCAACTTAAAGGTGAGAGTTTTGCTGATTTTCTTCTTAGAGTTGGTCAGAATTTCCTCTTTGGCTTTGTGATGTTCATTTGTCACTGTAAATACTGAGATGCAATCTTTTTCCCTAGCTTTTTGATTGCTGTTGTATTATCTGGGCCTTGTATCAGACCTGATTTAAAATTTTCCTTCCAGTTGAATTTACCTTTCACAGGATCATCCTGATCTTCCTTTTCTCCCAACTTCAGAATGTCCTGGGCACTTCATATTTTTAGTTCTCCAACATTGTGGCTAACATTGGATTGTTTTACTAAGTTTCTTAATTTTATTAAGTTTCTTAATCCATACCTGTTGTTTAGTATCACTCTTAGTGGTTTTACTTTTGTAACCTTTGCTACCATACCTCCGATTGCACTTGAACATTTCATGTGGTTTTTATCATCATTGCTCTCTCTCACCCACAACCCTGTCAAGGAAGTGCTTTTTTCCAGGGTAGGGAGGAAGAGCTCCACTTCCATAGTCATCTCTGATTCTCCAGGTAGGATCTAGTATCCTCTTCTACCAAACTTGTCCCCAGGAATCATTACCAGAGCCAATGCAAGAAAATCACTCATAATTTCTGCAAATTAGCACATACTTTTCTACTTTCACTTTCTTCACAGGCTTTCCACATGCATTTCATGTAAAAAAAAAAGTGTGTTAACTAAATGAGTAAATATTATATATTAATAAATGTTAATATATAAATATTTAAATCTTGTCTCTGAGCCAGCACCTACCATTGGTTTCAACACACATGAAATTGCCTCTGTCTGCCTTTGACAGTCACCACCTTTCTCCCAGGCTTCCTGACATAGAATGCATGCACTGGAGTTTTAAGTTAAAATTTAAGATAAATTCACATTGCTATTTACTTAGTGATTCTGGACTTTAATTGAAATATTCCGACCAACAACTATAAATTGAACCATCCAGATAAAGCTGTAATAATACGGTTTTGAGTTGAATTAGAAGTATATATTAATCATCTGTATGGTACAGATTTAAACTGTATTATATATCTAGAAAACAGTTACAAATCTTAGTTATGCTCAGTTTTTCATACACTTCATGTTCATTCATTCATCAGTAAATTTTTTAAGCATCAACTCAAGAAAGGTAGTTAACATTTGAGAACAGATTCTGTGTCCTGAATGCCGTGATGATATTGATAGTGTGTTTGACACAACTGATGTAATTTCTCTATGCCTCAGTTTCCTCAAATCTAGAAAGTGGAAAGCTAATTAAATAAGTTAATGGGTTGTTTTCAATATCAAATGACTTATGTGCTAAGAACATAAGGATTTCCACATGTCAGTTTTTTACTAGTGCTAGCATGTGAAAGGTAATACCATACATTCTGAGGATAGGTAAGGTCATGATTAATAACCTTTAAAGCTTCCATTCTTGCGTGGGCACCAAATGAGCATATATAAGCATATATATACACACATACACATAAACACACACACATACACATATTTATATATACATACACACTCAGATAATGCAGATATACATACACAGATACATATGCATATAGATATATACACACATACAGACATATTCATATAAACACAGATATACAGATATATACATGTATGTATGTACATATAGAGAGCAATATACAGATACATATATATGCTATAAATGCTTATGCTCTTGAATCTAGCTCCATCCATGGTTTGCAAGTGATTTTTTATTCTTTTTTATGAGAGTAATATTTGCACACACACACAGACACACACACATGCACACACACATACACCACTTCTTTATCCATTCATCACTCAGTGGACATTTAAGTTATTTCCATAATTTGGCTATTGTTGATAACACTGCTGTAAACACCAGGGTGCATGTATCACTTCAAATCAGTATTTTTGTATCTTTTGGGTAAATACCTAGTGATGCAATTGCTCAATCATAGCGTAATTCTATTTTTAACTTTTTGAGGAAACTCTATACTGTTTGCCACAGTGGCTATAGCAGTTTACATTCCCACCAAAGTATATTAGGGTTCGCTTTTCTCCACACCCTTGACAACACCTGTTGTTTCTTGTGTTGTTGATTTTAGCCTTCTGACAGGTGTGACATGATAGCTCATTGTAGTTTTGATTTGCCTTTTCCTGATGATGATGTTGAGCATCTTTTCATGTGTCTGTTGGCTATCTGTATGTCTTCTTTGGAGAAAGGTCTATTCATGTCTTCTATCCATTTTCAATTGGATAATTAATTTTGGGGGTGTTGAATTTTACAAATTCTTTAAATATTTTGAATATTAACTCTTCATCAGATATGTCATTTCCAAATATCTTCTCCCATTCCATAAGTTGTCTTTTAGTTTTGATTGTTTCCTTCCCTTTTTTTTTTTTTAGCTCAAAAGTCCACTTTTTAAAAAATTTCTTTTCAGCATAACAGAATTCATTATTTTTGCACCACACCCGGTGCTCCATGCAATACATGCCCTCCTTAATACCCACCACCTGGCTCCCCCAACCTCCCACCCCCCGCCTTGATGAAATTCCAATAGTTCATTTTTTGCTTTTGTTTCACTTGCCTTAGGAGATATATCTAGAAAGAAGATGGTATGGCTGATGTCAGAGAAGTTACTCATTTTTGGTATACAGAATGCAACGGATTTCTGTACATTGATTTTGTATCCTGTGATTGTACTGAATTCATGTATTGTTTTAGCAGTTTCTTGGTGGAGTCTTTTGAGTTTTCTATATACAGTATCATGTTATCTGCAGATAGTGAAAGTTTTACTTTTTCCTTGTTAAATTGGACATCTTTTATCTCTTTCTGGTATCTGACTGCTGTGGCTAGGGCTTCCAGTACTATGTTAAATAATAGTGGTGAGAGTGGACATCCCTATCTTGTTCTTGACCATTCAGGAAAAGCTTTGTTTTATTTTTCCCCATTGAACATGATATTAGCTGTGGGTTTTTCATATGTGGCCTTTATGATGTTGAGGTATGTTCACTCTAAACCTACTTGATTGAGGATTTTCTTTATAAACATCCATTGAATGGATGTTTACTTTGTCAAATGTTTTTCTGCATCTATTAAAATAATCATATGGTTCTTTTTAAAAAAGATTTATTTATTTATTTTGGGGATAGAAGGAAAGCACAAGCAGGGAGAGGGGAAGAGGGAGAAAGAGAATCTTTGATTTCCTGAGCTTGGAGCCCAATGTAGGACTCAACCCCAAGACCCTGAGATCATGACCTGAACTGAAATCAGGAGTCAGCCTCTTAACTGACTGAGATACCTGCACACTGTAAATAATCATTTGGTTCTTATCCTTTTGTTTATTAATGTGGTATATTTCTGAATATTGAATCACACCTGTACCCAAGGAATAAATCACACTTGATTGTGATGAATTATATTTATAATGTATTGCTGGATTCACTTTGTTAGTGTTTTATTGAGAGTATTTTCATCCATGTTCCATCAGAGATATTGGCCTGTAGTACTCTTTTGTAGTGGAATCTTTATCTGGTTTTGGTATGAAAGTAATGCTTATTTCTCATGGAATGAATCTGAAAGTTTTCTTTTTCTATATTTTAGAATAGTTTGAGAAGAATGATGTATTTACTCTTCTTAAATTTTTGTTGAAGTTACCTGTGAAGCCATCTGGCCCTGGAATTTTGTTTATTGGGATGTTTATTGTGTGTGTGTGTGTGTGTGTTTGCTTATTTATTTTAAATTATTTGTTTATTTATTTTATTTATTTTAATTTCTGATTCAATTTCTTTGATGGTTATTGGTCCGTTCAACTTTTCTATTTGTTTCCTTTTTTGGTAGCTTATATATTTCTAGGAGTTTATCCATGTACTTCCCTTTTAGGACCACTTTTGCCATAACCCCCAAATTTTGGACTATTGTGTTTTCATTTTCATTTGTTTCCATGTGTTTTTTTTTCCTTTGATTTTCTGGTTGACCCATTCATTGTTTAATAGCAAGTTGTTTAGTCTCAATGTATTTGTGGCCTTTCTATATTTCTTCTTGTGGTTGGCTTCTCATTTCATAGCTTTGTGGTCAGAAAAGGTGCATGGTATGATTTCAAGCCGTTTTTTTTTTTTTTTTTTTAAATCTATTGAGGCATGTTTTGTGACCTAATATATGATCCATTCTGGAGAATGTTCCATGTGGACTTGAAATGAATGTGTATGCTGCCGTTTTAGGGTGGAATTTTCTGAAAATATATATTTAGTCCATCTGATCCAGTGTATTATTCAAAGCCATTGCTTCCTTGTTTATTTTGTTTAGATGATCTGTCCATTTATGTAAATGAGGTGTTAATGTCCACTACTATTATTGTGTTATTATCAATTAGTTCCTTTATGTTTGTTATTAATTGTTTTATATATTTGGGTGCTCCCAACTTGGGTGTAAAGTATTCAGAATTATTATATCTTATCATTGGATTGTCCCATTTATGATTATATAATGCCCTTTGTCTCCTTTAACAGTCTTTGTTTTAAAGTTTAGTTTGTGTGATGTACGTATTGCTACTACTGCTTTTTTAAACATCTGTTTCTGTGATAAATATTTCTCCACACCCTTACTTTCATTGAAAGGTCTGAAATGAGTCTCTTTTAGACAGCATATAGATGTGTCTTGTTTTCTTGTTTTTTGTTTTGTTTTGTTTTAATTCAGTGTGACACACCCTATGTCCTTTTTTTTTTTTTTTAAGATTTATTTATTTATTTGAGAGAGAGAGAGAGAAAGTGTGAGTGGGGGGTTGGGGAGGAGCAGAGGGAAAGAGAGAATCTCACTGAGCACAGAGCCCAGTTTGGTGGGCGTGGGTTTGATCTCAAGACTCTAAGATCATGATCTGAGCCAAAATTATGAGTCAGACACTTAACATACTGGGCCACCCTGGTACATCTATCTTTTGATTAGAGCATTTAGTCCATTTACAGTCAGTGTAATTACTAAAAGATATGTATTTATTGCCATTTTAATACTTGTATTGTCATTTTTCTGGAGATTTTCATTGATCCTTTCTTGTCTTTGTCACTTTTGGTTTCTCCTTTGCACTTAAAAAGTGTTCCCTTTAATATTTCTTGCAAGTTTGGTTTAGTGGTCACAAACTCCTTTACTTTTTGTTTGTCTAAGAAACTTTGTCTCTCGAGTCTGAATGATAGCCTTGCTGGATAGAGTATTCCTGGCTGCAAATTTTTACCCATTCAGCACCTTGAAGATACTATGCCACTCTCTTCTTGCTTGCCAAATTTCTGTTGAGAAATCTCCAACCAGAAGCAGATTTTCTCTTGTAGGTTAAGGACTTCTTCAGTCTTGCTTTTAAGACTTTCTTTCTTTATCACTTTATTTTGCAAATTTAATTCCAATATGTCTCAGTGTTGACCTGCTTTTGTTGATTTTGATGAAAGTTCTCCATGCCTCCTGGATTGGATGTTTGTTTCCTTCCTCAGATTAGGAAAGGTTTTTGCTGTTATTTCTCAAAATAAAATTTTCTGTCCACTTTTCTATGTCTTTGTCTTCTTGGATTCCTGTAATACAAATATTATTACATTTGATGGAGTCACTGAGTGCCCTAAATCTGTTCTCATGTTCCATAATTCTTTCTCTGTTGTTCACCTTCATTATTTTCCATTATTATGTCTTCTATATTACCAATTGTTTCTCTGCTTCTTCCAGCCTGCTCTTCATTACATCAAGCCTGTTACCAATCTCACTTATTGTATTTTATATTTTTCATTTCTGATTCACTCTTTTTTAGCTTTTCAACTAATATTTATAAAGCCTTTACTATAGGCAAGCACTATGGGAGATAAAAGATGTGACTGCAGTATAGATTCCATTCTCTGACCCTTATAACTTTATGATGCGGATCATAACACCAGGACCAAATAAGGATCTTCCAAGTGGCAAAGTCGTGCCTGTGTTAGGTAAATGAGATCACTTGAACCATATTTAGGTTTTGTAGCTATATTTAGACCTGTATATTCCTGATGTATACATAAACCAGATTTAGCCCATGTATGAAGCATTTATTTCCACTCTTTAAAATTATCTTGACATTCTTTAGGTGATTTAATTTTCCCCCCACAGAATTCTATGTAATGAAGCTTTTCCCTGTCCTAAAGAAAGAGTAAATCTGAAATATAAGACAATTGAATCTTCTTTTTCTGAAGAATAAATTATAAGGAAATGAATAAAAACACCTAAATATTTGGAGATCATTCAGTTCTTGCTGTTAAATCCCTATGATGCTACTCTTGTTATACAATTACATCAGAACTAAACATGTCTGAACTTCACTGATGATTATTAATTTCAAAGTCTGATTGCTATCCTTTACTTCTAACAATTGCACTTCTGATTATGTAACTACAGTCAGACCATCTTGATTGCAATGGAAGAATTCAAGTGATAAAGAACATCAAAATAGAAAATTATATCTATTCCATAGAGCCTCAAAGAAATCAATTTATAGTAGGGTGAAATACTATGTTCATAGTCTGACATGGGGCTTCACAACACATGACATGTAAAGGGAACATAGTTAAGTTATTCTGTGGCAGAAGCTGCTCTTGACTACTGCACAACTGCTGCCCCGTAATCGGGGGTGTGATGAGCAGGAAGGCAAAGGCCACAGAGTATGATAGTCATGATTGAATGCCTGAGGAAATTTAAGGTAAAAGAATAGCCCAACTTAAATCATTAAATTTTAACTGCAAACTGAAACTCAAGTCATATATGAAAACATATATGACTATGTTTTAATGGTAACTATCTTCTTACAACTGAGTAGTTGAGATGGCTATAAATCAGATTTGGAATTTGTTCCTGCAGCTGAGTTAAATTGTCAGTCGTATTCTCAACTTTTTCTGGTCTGTCTGTGAAGAGATATTAATGCAAATAAATAAGGAAGAAATACTACCTGAAACATTGAAATAGTATTATGTGTCAAGATCCGGGCATCCCTAATACCTGAAAATCCTCTTCTGCCATTCTCTTCCTATATGAAGAAGTTCCTTCTTCCTTTTCTGAGGATTATCTTTTTAAAATACTCTAGACCCCTTACCTCAATGACTGCCTTTATAGTAGGTACTTAAAGATATCCCTCACTTCCCTATTATCTGTTACCACTATATCTGTAATTATACTTGTATCTGAGTTTCTCTCACACTGTCTAATAGAAGATATATCCCAAAAAAAGAAAAGAATTACTGAGGAAATGACCTATAGCAATTAACTAAAACCTGGGAAATGTGTGTACAGAATGGATTTTACGGTGTTTTCTGAAGGAAGAAGGAGTATATATTTTAGCTAAATTTGAACTGGAAATTATGTGTCTGTGCATATGTGTGCATGTGTGTATACTAGAATCCATTTTCATTCAAGCAGATGAGCTTCTCTCTGTGTGTAAGGTAAGTTAATGCAGATCCAGATGAAATAATGACCTACAAAAAGGAGATTGGTAGAGGAATGAATCACAAGATAATAAAGTTAGATGCATTATTATGCCACTAATCTTTCACCACTTCCCCAAATAGTTACAACGTTGATACAAAGACCAAAGTCTTCTAATATAAACTGATGATATAAGCATTGTAGTCCTTAAGAATATGTTTTAAAAAGTTGAAGTTTAGAATGTTGGTGGCCTCAGGAATTTTCCCATAGTTTACCCGTTAACTAAGGTAGAAAAACAAAATAAAACTGGCTTAGAGATGGCATTGCATAATGTATTGGTACCAGTTTCAGGTTGATTAAAGTAGCGTCCCAGTCTAACTCAGAAGTGAACTTCACTTATAGGAAATGGGGAAAGGAAATTTGTCCAGGAAGCAGAATAAGTTCTTATCCATTCTGCTCAATACAACCGATATTTTTCAGTGTTTAATTTACTCTCATAAAGGGGAATTATGTAACACTTTGAATGGCCAAAGAATTAGAACAAAAAAATGGAGAATTTGCCATAAGGAAATTTGAGGAAAACATATAGTATGATGCAGAACATGAGGCTACAAGTAACCCACATGTAACGTTTATCAAAAGATTTACACTGTGGGCAAGGCATTTGATAACTTAGTGGGCTTCTCTCAGCCTCTTTTTCAGTATTCTCTTGATTACTGAATTAGCCATGGTAGCAGGAATGAAGGTTATCCCTTAGCTCTCTAAAACTGACCAGAGTTTGCTAGATGTTTAATTTTCTGGCAGTGGTGATTAACCCTTACTTCCTGATTATACTACCATACTCTCAGGGAACCAAATAGTTCCATGGGAAAAGATGATCACCTGATTTATTTCCTTACATCAAGGCGGGGGGGATTTTAGATTTAGATTTCCTTGATCCTGATGACTTTCTGAGACTCCTGGACAATATAGTATAACTCACAGTATCACAGTGAAGATTTAACGAGATAATGCATTCTTTAAGACACTTGGCACATTGCCTGCTATGTGGAGGGCCCATCCAGTGCTCAAATTTAGTTATTTTTGTCTTGTGTTTGAGTAGGTATAACATAATTGTTTAATAAAGAAAGGAGAAAGGGAAGATTAAATGGATGACTATGGACCTGAGTAAAAGAAATTTTTGGAATTATACGTCTATTCTTGGTAACTTTTGGTTGAGATCATCAAGAGTTCATAACCACCAATTCACCCATGAGCTACACCTAGCCTAACAGGAGATTCTGCACTCCATCTTTGTCCTTGGAATGTGTGTTCTGCCAACAGTTCCCACAGCTGGACCTGTTTTCAAGGGTCCAGCCCTGAGAGACCAAAGTGCTATTGAGACCATGTGGATGGTATTTGTGACTGAACTCAGTTAAGATCTCTTTATATATATAATTTTTTTAAAATTAAAGAATAATTAAAATGTAATGTTATATTAGTTTCACTACACTAATTCAACAATTCTATATATTACTAAGTGTTCACTGTGATCAGTGTGCTCTTAATCCTCTTGACCTTGTTTACTCATCCTCCTACCCACTGCCCCTCTGGCAACCACCAGTTTCCTATGTTTAACAATGTGGTTTTATTTGTTTTTCTTTGTTCATTTGATTTATTTTTTGAATTCCATCTGTGAGCACAATTATAGGTATTTGTTTTCTCTGACTTATTTCACTAAGCATTGTACCCTCTCAGTCCACTGATCATCCATATTGTTGCAAATGGAAAGATTTCAGTCTTTTTTGTGGCTAATATCCCATTTGTGTGTGTGTGTGTGTGTGCACACGCATGCACATGTGTGCGTATGTGTATACCGCCTCTTGTTTAACCATTCATACATTGTTGGACACTCAGGTTGCTTTATCTTGCCATATCTTGGCTATTACAAATAAGGCTGCAAAAAACATAGGGGTGCATATATCTTTTCAAATTAGTGTTTTCATTTTCTTTGGGTAAATACCAGTAGTGGAATTACTGGATCATATGGTAATTCCGTTTTGAATTTCTTGAGGAAACTCCATAGCATTTTCCACAGTGGCTTCACCAGTTTGAATTCCCACCAACAATGTATAAGAGTTCCTTTTTCTCCATGTCTTCTCCAACATTTATTGTTTATTGTCTTTTTGTCTTTTGCCATTCTAACAGATGTAAGGTGATATTTCATCGTGGCTTTGATTTGCATTTCACTGATGATTAGTAACATTGAATATCTTTTCATGTGTCTGTTGGCCATCTCTATTTTCTGTGGATAAATGTCTGTTCATGTCTTCTTCCCATTTTTAATTGGATTGTGTTTTTTTCAGGTTGAATTGTGTAAGTTTTTCATATATTTTGGATATTAATTCTTTATCAGCTTTATCATTTGTAAATCTCTTCTATTCAATACATTTTCTATTTGTTTTGTTGACAGATTTTTACTATGCAAAATCTTACCATTTTGATGTACATTTTTAAGATTCAGGTAGGCAGATGCAGAGATCTACTCATCTTGTGACAGGCCAAGATGAACCACATATGTAAGCCCCTATGAAACCTGACACCTACAACCAACAATAATGCATATTAAATTCTTTCTGGATACAAAAAGCTTTCTATTCATATTCTTATACATCAAGGGAGAAGGACTGATGAAAAACAGAGCTAGTTGCAAGTCTAGCACTGTTCTACCCATGATGAGATCCTGAGTAACTTCTTTAAATGACATAGGCCCATTCCTTATCTGTAAATGTACCTGGAAGCCTGATTAGTTTATTAGTCTGGAGGAAACTGAGATTAATTTAATTTAAGGTTATAAATCATATAACATAAACTACACTTGGGAACATGAGCTGTGCTGAGTAAATGCTTACCCTCTTTTCTTTATTCCCAGTTCTTGGCTTTTTCCATGTTTGTTTTCACTACAACTTATATATTTTGATCATGAGTCACCTTCCTGGTATGAAACATCAACTTCAATTTTTTTTCTATGTGATTATTTGACATATATTTATCATATCCTTTTCTTTTACTTAAAATTTAGCTTATGGGGACATCCGGGTGGTTCAGGAGGCTAAGCATCTGCCTTCTGCTCAGGTCTTGATCCCAAGGTCCTGGGATTGAGTGCTACATCTGGCTCCTTGCTCAGCGGGGAGCCTGCTTCTCTCTCTGCCTGCCACTCCCCCTGCTTGTGCGTGCACTCTCTCTTGCTCTCTCTGACAAATGAATAAATAAAATATTTAAAATAAAATAAAACCTAGCTTAGAAAGGACATTCAGCTCATGTATTGATTAAATTAATAATGGAATCTTAGTTATTAGACGTAACATCTTATTGTAACAGTAGCCTTGTGCTACAACAGAAATCAGTGAAATTTGGTTTTAACCCTAATTATCTATTGATTTTGATGAAGTCACTAGAAAGTTTTGAGAAATTGTGTATTCAGTTCAAAACAATGGCTATTATATATGTTTCCTGAGACTTTTGTAAGATTAAATGAGATATAGGCTAATGTATTTTTAAAATGTAAATAATAAGGAGAATAAAATGCAAAGTATTTAATATTTTCCACATTAATTTCATTTAATTTTTCATGTGAATAAGATAGTCCTGGTTATGACCTGGTTATGTATCTAAGACTTTCTATGTATAACCTAGAACTGCTTATCCAAATTTACTCAAAGGAGCATGAGTTGAAAGTCACTAAAATAATATTTGTTACCACATAAAACTTTGTGGTAACTTTGTAGCATAATCAAAAATGTAAATCAAGTCAAACTTCTTGAAGTTCTGAAACTTTTAGGTATTCTAGCATACTCAAGTAAACTATATATAGTTTTGCTTAAACTACTCAGCTAAGCTTTAAAAAAAAGTCCTTGTAAATTAACCTTGATTCATAAGTGTTGATTTTTAATGTTAAATTAAGTGTTAAGTGAACTAGTTGTTAATTTGGTTATTGACTAATGAACTAATCTGAGTCCTTTTTATATGGACCTGGATCTGTTGGTCATACATTTAATTTATTCCTGGTTTACATTTGTAACACTATTTTCTGCCTCAAATATAAACCAACTGGTTTGGTTAAAAAAAAAAGGTAATGTTTCTATGATTATTAATTCATCTAAAATATTAAAATTACATTAAAAAATTAATTACTTTTGAACTAAAGATACAAAAAAGTTGTCCTGAATGAAAAAATTATAATCACTTCTAGTCTGAAATGATCTAGACAGTGAAGGTTTAAAGGTGTTCCTTCTCCCTAGTCTTGAACACAAATCTACTACTGTGAGTTTCAAAGGCAGGTGTTTTTGGTTTTGTTGTTATTCTTGTTTCAAAAGTATATTTTGTTGTTGTAGCTATAGGGAAATAAACTAGAAAATGAATAGAGGAGGTCAAAATTCACTCCTTATCAGTATGGGGTGGAAAGGAGCAATTAGGAAACTTTGTTGCCACATTGTTAAGATTTTCACAGGTTGTTAGGCTATCAGATAACAAGAAAAGAGGGAGTAAGATAAGAGTAAATAATAAGTGGTTTTCTGGGTTACATAATGAGAGGCACTATTATGTGGGGCATGGGAAACATTGTGATCATTTTCATTTGCAAATTGCAGCTAATGACTTTACAATTGGTAAAAGAGAAGTTCTAAGAGCTAATTAAAAATAATTGATACATTAATGCTAATAAATGCACTTGCGGACCAGCACAAATAGACTTGTAATTTGAGGGCATGTTCTGTGCTCACAGCAGCCTAAATAAGTCTATAATTTAAAGATCACTGTTCAAAAAAAAAAAAAATGTCAAAGACCCATGTGAAGCAAAAAGAAAGCAGGTTAGGTCCCCTGCTAAAATGAAGGCCAAATCCACCTTTTGAATTCACAGATGAATTACAGGGAATCCAGAATATGATTAAGGTTTCAATCTGTCTGGAAATCTTGCTATTAACAGAGGAGTATAGGTAACATTGCTTTAGGAGTCGAGGATATGAGTGGCACAATTCATTCTTATTGGGATATGCAGTAATAAGGGCTTGATGAAGTCAGTAGAGACTAGTATTAGGTTAAGTGGAAAAAACTCAAGAGTCATAGCAAATATAGAAATCTTAGCCAGCTGAGTATATATGGAGATGGAGCAAAGGGAAACCAGAGATAAGATGAACTAAAAAGGATTCAAAGTTTAAGTGAAGTTAATGAGAACATAATAATTCAGGTGGGGATTTTTATTTGTGTTAAGATAATGAATTGAGTTGGTCTTTCTTTGTCCTTAGTGCACTGTAACAAGAACAAGGCCATATTCATTATGCACTGCAGACAAGTACTGTGTTGGCCAAAGAAAGGATTAGAACTTCGGGTATAAAAGTGGACTTCATCTACTTAGAACAAATGAATATCTAAATTGCCAATATCGCCAAAGGCAACTGAAAGAGAATGGAAAGGAGGAGCCTGATTTCTGAGGCTTTCAGACCCAGAAAACTTCAAACCCTTCAGAAGACTTATTTTTGTTGTAAATAGGTCAGAAACATTGCAGTAGTTCAGAGTTTAGGGACACATTTTATTAATTGCTCCCAAATAAATATCCACCTTTATAGTGTGAATCTGAACTCATTGGTAGAGAGTAAATGTCTTCCCTCCCACCCCTTGCCCCATGAATTGTCCTTATAGTTTTAGATATTTGGAGTGTTAGAAATATCTCATTCATTGTTGACCTACAAATCCACACATATAAATTATGTAGTGAAATGTATTTTTTTTAATCTTGATAATTTGGGTTTTTCTGCTTTAATCTGAAAATTTAGAAATAACCAGGCTACATTCAAAGATTAACATATCTAACTAGATCAGTGACTCCTTAAGTCAAATTAGAAGAGAGAGATATGCTAATTTACGGTAAAGATTTAGAAATAGAAATCCAGTGGATTTATTATAGGAGATTCATTTCATTTTACAAGAAATATAGAAAGTGAGAACTTTAGAGAGAAGATTAATGAAAGGATAAGATCTTAGTTTTAGTCCAGAAAAAGAAGGGCAAAAAAATTTCATTGAGGTGAAGGGTAAACATGCAATGTTATTAAAAAATGATGAGTCTATTATTTATTAAATACCAACAGGTACCAGATGCTTTGGTAAGAACATTTATATTTATCATTGTCTTTTTTTTTTTTTTTTACAAAAATATTATCAAAAGAAGTAGGACTTTCCTCATTTTATAAGCAAAGTAACAGTCTCCACAGTTTCAGGAAACAGCCATATAATTTGTATTCAAGAATTATAGCTGAAACCTTTTAACTCCTATGATGGTTTTACATGTCAGCCTGGCTGGGCCATGGTACCCACATAATGTAGTCAAACATTATTCTGAATGTTTCCATAAGTGTGTTTTTGGATGAAGTTAGCATTTAAATTGGTAGACTCAGTAAAGCGGATTGCCCTTCATAATGTGGGTGGACCACATCTAATCAGTTGAAGGCCTAAATTAAAAAGAAACTGACTGCCCCCAAGCAAGAGGAAATTCTGCAGCAGACAGCCTTCAGACTTGAACTGTATCAGATCTTGATGAGGTCTTCAAACTGCAGGCCTTCAGACTTGAACTGTAGCATGTTTTTCTGGGTCTCCAGCCTGCCAATCTACCCTGCAGATTTTATACTTGCCAACCCACATAATCCTCTGAGCTGATTCTTTAAAATAGATCTCTTCAGAGAGAGAGAGAGAAGAGAGAGATAGTTGTATATATTCTGTATGGTTCTATACAACCTATTGCTTCTGTTTCTCTAAAGAACACTAATAAAAATTCCAGTCATTGTTGTTCTCTGTATATAACATTAAAAATATATCTCCTAACTGACTGGACCATGTACTGATAGCTATGACTTTTTGAAGTTGGATAACAGAAAAAATGTGAGAAAACAGATTTCCTATTCCCATTCCAGTTCTATATTTCCACAATTCCAAGCTTTGGACATTTCAGCTTTCAGTTGGTCCCTTTAATACAGTCTCATTTAAAAGAACACTCTTATTATCCCTGAAACATAAGGTTTTCACATCAGAAATTCTCATTTTAGCACAGGCTACCAACTCTTTTCTCTCAGCCTTTCTCTCCCCTGATACCTGGTTATATGACACATTCTCAGCTGCTTATGTCAAAATATGTCTTTGAAAATTACTCAGCCAAATTGTGTGTATAGCTTTCAACTGCATTCTGTCTCCAAGTTCTACACTGGGTTTCTTGATTCATCACTAAGTCATCAATATTGTTTAATTGCTACTTCTGAACTTAGCTTTAATAAGACTCTCCAGATACATGTAATATGTCTTACAGATATAACTTTATTATAAATATTCTGGTATAATGATTTAAAGCCAACTTTTGTGTTTTAATACCAACTGATACTATTGTGTATCACATTCTATCCTAGGAGTATTTTGTATTAGATTGCTGGGACACTGATGTCCCATAAAAACTGATGTCCACTCATCTATTTCAGTGACCGCAAGCACAACAAAGTATCAAATGTGAGTAGTGTCAGGGAATGGAGCTCACTGCAAGATTGCATCCACTTAGAAAATGGAATCCAGCAAAGTATAATCAGAAAGAGCATACTGATTGATTCATTGTTGGAGCTATAGAACTATCAAAGTTATGTTTTCCTCTTTCTCACCTAAGACTTACCTTTAGACCTAGATTATGAGGCCAAATATTTATATTTGTATATGTATATATGGGAATTTACTAGGAAACAGATTGTTTTCAGAAAAACAATCACTGAATATATGTTGACATATATATGCTAGGAAGACACACACAAGCTTTATTCAGGTAAGCATGCATGGGATTAAAAGGAGGGCTTTGGATTCAGAATGCCTCTGTTTCAGTCTTTCTTTTAGTCCTTAACTTGGAAAAATTACTTGAACCTTCCAAGCCTCCCTATCCTCCTCAAAATAAAAGAATATATCAGTGCCTACATCACAGGAATTTTGTAGGAAACATAAGATATTTCAATTAATAGCTTTAGTATATGTTATCAATGCACATCAGCCAATTAACTATCTTTAAAAAGCAAGTAACTTAAAGAATTATTCAGAATATTAAGGGAGACTTAATAATCCTCCTCCTTCTCCTGGTCTTAGACTACTTGGATCTGAGGAATGAAAATGATCAGGAAACAAGTTATTCCAAAATAGCCTATTTTTGCTTCATATTTCATACAATAAATCTAAATATTATGCTAGGGAAATATCTAAATATATATATATATATTAGATAACGATTCCTCACTGGCAAAATTGGATTTAGATATTCTTCTTGAATTGCTTTAACACAGTAAGTGGAAATTTTATTTCAGAATAGTAACTCAGAGGGGGCAATTTTTGAAATCCCTTACTTAGTTTATGTGTCTTATAATATAAATACATCATCTAGGAAATATGATTTCCTGGGGTACCTGAGAGGCTTGGTCAGGTAAGGATCCAACTCTTGATTTCAGCTCAGGTCATGATCGCAAGGTTGTAAGATCAAGCCCTGTATAGGACTCAACACTGAGTATGGAGTTCGCTTAAGATTCTCTCTCTCCCCCTCTCTCTGTCCCCACCCAACCCCTCCCGCTCATTCTTTCTCTTTCTCTCTCAAAAATTAATTAACTAATTGTTAGTTAGTTATTAATTAATTTCCTAGAAAAAAGAAATATGAGTCTGAGTTTTATTGGCTCTGCTGTATGAATTTGTACACATCAATTAATGTATCCTAATTAGTAAAATAAAAGTTCTCTGTGCTATGGAGTTATTTTAATAACTCTCAAAGGAGACAACTTAGGAAAATACTTGGAAAAGTTACAAGTGCCAATATGAAGACTTAATTATAAATTATAGAAGAAATTCAATTAATTTTTGCAGGTACATACCTTAGTATACCAATTTAATTTTCAGAGTTTCTTGACATTTATTTGAATAGTCTGCTATGCACCAAAAACTGGTAGGTGTTGAGATAATAGTGAACGTACCGACAGTATCTCCATCCTCATTTCATATACAGTCAAGAAGCTTCATACTTACTAATTCTCCAGACCTTAACATATATTTTTAGACTTGAGTATTCTAGAGAACCCATTTCTTTAAGAAATGACTAAAGAAATGATTTTAAAAAGTTGTGTTCATAGAACAGAAATAAGAGCTTATTTTGTGTGCTTAATATTTTGGCACTGGAATCACAAGATTTTTAAAAAGTATGTAGTGTGTGTGTGAGAACCCAGTGGGTTCATATAACTTACTTAGACATTAATACACAAAATACTGTGTTATTTTTTTTTTAACATCTTTTTTTTCTGACATCCCTTGGATGAGCCTCAGGAACTTACTTTCAAGTAAACATTGGACTTTTTTAATTAGGATGAATGTGAGGCAAAATAAAAGTGTTTGGCATTGCTTCTAATTAATATAATTTAAGAACCAGCTGACATTTTAAACATTTTAATGAGCAATATTTTTCAAAGTTGCAAAAATCTAGAGTTCCCCATTTTTAATGAGGGAATTTATTTTCATAATAATTTCAGCTTTTTGTCCAGATGCTTTTCTGACTCGACTCTTAGTACAGTAGCCTCCACCCCCATCTGCAGGAGATATGTTCCAAGATACCCAGGAAATGCCTGAAACTACATGTAGTATGGAACCCTATATATATTGTATTTTTTCTTATACATACATACCTATGATAAAGTTTAATTTATAACATAAGCATAGTAAGAAATAAACAGCAATAACTAATAACAAAATGTAACAATTATAACAATATGCTATAATAAAACTTAGGTGAAAGTGATCTCTCAAAATATCTCTCAAAATACCTATCTACTCACTCTTTTTCTTATGATGATATGAAGTGATAAAATGACTATATGATCAGATGAAATGAGGTGAATGACTTAGGCATTGTGATGTAGCATGCAATTACTACCAACTTTCTGACAATATGTCAAAAGGAAGACCATCTGTCTCTAGACCACAGTTTAGAATGGTAATTGGAACCAAAGAAACCAAAGTCACAGATAAGGGAGGACAATCTTATAGTTTTAAATCTTACTTACAAATTCCAAGTAACTGTTTACAGTACATCTGGGCTGAAATTCACAAAAGGTTTGTAAGATCATCTTAACTCTCCTTTTCCATTTAAACTTACCTACCATTTCCCCTTTTTTCCGTCCCAAAATGAGTCTTGACCAACATCCATTTTGGTTGCTCACTTTTATCTCCAGAAACCATGGAAATCTTTTTCCATGGCTTTACAAGGAGTACTGTATTATTCCCTTCAGTTATGCCATGAATGAATGAAGCATGTGGAGCTGGTGAGAAATGGTAATGTTTGGGATTTTATGATGCCATGTGGAGATGGAAGGAATGAGAAAATCAACGGTAACTGTATGGTTTTAGCCTAAACAGTTGGAAGGATGGATTTTTCATCAGCTGAACTTAGGACACTGGGTGAAACGTATTTTAGAAATATTCAGGGCCAGGACAGGGACAGACGCTTAATTTTGGTGAATTGTGTTTTGTGTGTCTATTGCACATCCAAGCAGAAATAAAAGTGCATTTGAGACTAAATGAAATCACCAGTGGAAATTAGTTTTGGAAGGAAAAGAAGAAAGCTGAAAACTGAGCCCTACAATACCTCAATACCAAGAGGATAATTAAAAGAAGTCAGAAAAAAAAAAAAAAAAAGAAGTCAGAGCAAAGGAGAAAGAGATGGGTAATTTAGTGCTAGTAGGGAAATCTAAGTCTGGAACTATAAAAGAACAAGAATTAGCAGCAAAATTGGGGGGGTGGGGCATTAGAGGTTCATTGTGGGACACAACAATGTGTGCTTTACAGTCTATAAATTATTGATTAAACTAATAAAAATTTCCTTTTCCAGTCCACTGCTTTGGACTTCCTTTTGAAATATGTGTCAAAGTTGAAATTGAACAACTGTCTACATATACTAT
>NC_081563.1:42924458-43011901 GCF_022355385.1 Mustela nigripes | reverse complement strand
TTTCTTTCTTTCTTTCTTTCTTTCTTTCTTTCTTTCTTTCTTTCTTTCTTTCTTTTCTTTCTTTCTTTCTTTCTTTCTTCCCATCTACCTATATCTTTACAATGGTTAATTTGAGATGTCAACTTACTGAGCTAAGGGATGCCCAGAAAGCTGGAAAAGCATTTCTAAGTGTGTCTGCATGGGTGTTTCTTGAATAAATTAGCATCTGAATCATAGACTGGGGAAACAAGATGTCCTCGCCAGTGTGGGTAGCCATCATTCCATTCTTTGAGGCCTGAATACAACAAAAAGGCAGAAGAAATGTGAATTTACTTATCTGAGCTTGGATATCCATCTTCTTTGGTCCTCTGACAGAGTACTTCTGGTTCTTAGACCTTCAGAGTCAGACTGAATTGCATCACCTGCTTCCCTGCTCCCTTTCCCTGAGGAAAGCAGATATTAGGATTTCTCATCTTCCTAATTTATTATAGGAAGTGAGCCAATTCCTACAATAAATCTCTTTATACCTTCTCAAAGCTAATGATCAGCCTCTTCACTTTGAGTGGCTATGGCATTCCAATCCCCAGTGATAGCAGCCTTTGCCTTCTTCTGAGCTGATTCCTTGCATTCCCCCAAAGAAATGGTAAAAGCTCTCTGAGACAGTTGTGATGGAAGACTACGTTGATTTTCCTTAGGACCCAAACCTAACACCTCTCTTTGCTTCTTGACCTGTAACTTGATGTAAGTCCCAGCACGGCCCTAAAGGAGAGGTATATGACCCATGAGGATGTGCACTATACTCCAAAATAAGTACAATTTTTAATAAATTTATACAGACAGAAATCTTGGGGATATATGTAGGAATGAATATTCAGGGCGTGGGATAATAATGAAAGGAAGAGAAAGTTATACCAGGTCAAATTTTTTATATAAGCTCACTAGGAAAAAAAAAAAATCTGCATTTAATATTGCAGCTCAGGATGTTAGAAAGAACTCTAATAGTTTATTGGGTTGGTTGGCTGAGACATGGACCAAAAGATGGGTCACTGGAAAAGATGTGACTGGAAATGCCCAACTTGCCATGATTTATATAGATGAAGAGATTCAGAGGTTTAGGGAAAATAGAATGTTAGAATAGATTTGCCATTTAAGCCCTACACACCCACATTCTGAGGGTCTAAAATACATACCTTTAACCAATACTTTGAGAGATAAATTATGAGGGGAGCCCCAGCATCCTGTGACTGCACATATCTTTGTACCCTACTAAATCATAAAGATAGGTATGCATACCAACACTCAAGCTGGCCCTGAAACCACAAGTAAGTTATGTGAAAAAGTGGGTCAAATGTCCCTCATCCCCATTCCATCACACTGCCTTCTTTCTCTAGACTATACCTGTGGCTCCATGAGAAGTTCCCCATTATCAGTTTACAGAAGAAGAGAAAACTTGAGTCTGTCTTACAGATGGTTCTGCATGATATGCAGGCATCACCCTAAAGTGGACAGCTCAGTACTTTAGCCCCTTTCTAGGTTATCCCTGAAGGACAATGGTAAAGGGAAGTTCTCTCGGTGGGCAGAACTCTGGCCTGGAAGTCTTAGTTCCAGAAGGAGAAATACTTCTTATCAAAAGATACAACCCGATTCCCTTGAACTGGAAGAGTTCCTGGAACTAAGACTAAGACTAAGAACTGGAACTAAGACTACCTTGGGTAAAACTGAGACTCATATCTTTGAATCAACAGGCAATGGTGTTTTGTGTTGCCTGTGCTGATAGGCCCTTGGTATGAAGGGGAAGCTGGACTACTATTCCACAATGAAGAGAAGAAGAGTATGTCAGGAGTACTGTCAATTGCTTAGGGCAACTCTTAGTATTACCATGTCCTGTAATTAAGGTCAATGGAAAACAACATCAACCCAGTCAAAACAGGACTACTAATGGCTTAGATCCTTGAAGAATGAAGGTGTTGGTCCCACCACCAGGTAAAGAAACAGAAGCAGCTGAGATGCTTGCTAAAGGCAAAGAATATATGGAATGAGCAGTAGAAGAAATAGGTTATATTTTTAAAATATTTTATTTATTTATTTGAGAGAGAGACAGAGATAACCAGAGAAAGCACACGCTGGAAGGAGAGGGAGAAACAGACTTCCTGCTGAACAGGGAGCTCAATGTTGCTGGGCTCCACACCAGGACCCTGGGACCATGACCTGAGCTGAAGGCAGACACTTACCCAACTGAGCCACCCAGACACCCTTACAAAGGCAATTATAAATATCAGCTTCAATCATACGACTACTTATAGAAATGAGAACTGTCATAAGTATTTCCTTTCTAGATTATTAAAAATATATTTTCATGTGCATCTCATATATTAAGCAAATATCTTGGTTTTTCCCTTTTCTTATTCCTTGCATGTAACATAAGATGTATTAACTATATATTGGTATTTATATCCATATTTAAGTATGAGAAGAATTAACATCACTGAAAAACTTTCTCTTGTTCTAGAGAAGGAATTAGTGTATTTTCAGTTGTACAAAGGATAGTCATATCATGTTAGGTGGAATTATGACCCTGTCATTGCCTCTGTTTTGATATTAAATATGATTTAAGGAGATTCATATGGATTTCAAGTTGACAAGTGGTGATGGTTAATTTTATATGTCAACTTGACTGGGCTAAATGATGCCCAACTAGGTGGTAAAATGCTATTTTGGGGTGTGACTATGAGTGTGTCTCCAGAAGATATTAATATTTAAATCAGTATGCTGAGGAGAGGAGATTGCCCTCTCCAATATGGATGGGTAGCAATGAATGAGCTGAGGGACTTAACAGTACAGAATGTGTTGAAGGGCAAATTTGGTCTCTGTTTGAGTTAATACATTCAATTTGGAGTCTAGGACATCATCCACTCCCAGTTCTTAAGCTCTGGGACTTGGATTAAGATGTAAGCCATTGGTTCTCCTCATTCTCAGGCCTTCAAACAGACTGAATTACACCACTGAATTTTCTGGTTCTCCAGCTTACTAATGTTAGATCATAGGACTTCTCATTCTCTCTAATGGTGTGAGTCAATTAGTATAATGTCTATATAAATATAAATCCCTCACATATGAATTGGTCCAGATTTTGTATTTAAGATCCCATTTTAATTTAATTTATTTTTAACTCCTTATAGGCCAATATTTTAAAGTGTGCATCCTCCTCAGCACTCTTAACATTGGGGTTTTCTTGTCTGTATGATTCTTTTAATTTCTTAATTTTGCCTTTGCATCACTAAACCATTACAGAAGTGACTGTTAAACAGTGCATTATATTAAGTGCTCATTTTCATTTAACAAATTTATTCATGACTCATGTTTAAAGGAAAATATGAATTTTGGAATTTGCATGAACACAGAAGCAACGTGTCACACTTTTTTTTTAAGATTTTATTTATTTATTTGACAGAGAGAGAGAGATCACAAGTAGGCAGAGAGGCAGGCAGAGAGAGAGAGAAGCAGGCCCCTGCTGAGCAGAAAGCCCGATGCAAGGGCTCCATCCTAGGACCCTGAGACCATGACCTGAGCCAAATATATTTTAATATATATATTAAACCCACTTTAACCCACTGAGCCACCCAGGTGCCCCAACATGTCACACTTTTAATGACAGAGGTACAACTTTAATTATTTGTCTTTCATTCATTCATTCATTCATTTGACCACCTTCTCCAATGAAATGAGAAGCCTATATGAAGCACATTTTATGTGGTACAATGATTGAGGCATTTTCAGAATAATGAATATAAAGAAGAATATCATATAACTGACACTTAAAAATTAGGTTTCAGAGAACATAACTTATATGGAAGATCAAGCACTAATTGCTGTTCTATGCATGTGAAATGATATAATTTCTCAATTTGCCTTTTGGTAAAAGATATTAATTTTTGAATAACACACAACAGTTGAAGCCCCTTTAGTAGAAACAAATGTGAAATGCACACACACACACACAAACACACACATATACACAATACATAAAGTTATACATGTGTAGTATTTATAATATATAATTATAATATTAGTATAATATGTGGTTATATATATTTATATTTATGTTAGATATATATTTATTATAAATTATATATTTTTTCTCAGTTCCTATCCATAATGGCTTTATCAATGTATGACCACTGTATCTCTCTCATGTACAAGGAAGATACAATCTCTTTGGGATTATCTTCTTATCTCCCATATTCTTCAGTAAAGCTATTTATGTTACTATTTTCATTCAGTCTTTAATTCCCATCTCATTCTCCACACATCCCCTGGTATTGACATTACCTTCCATCATTGTTAATGTGTCCATCCCCACTTGCTAGTCTATTCTGTATCCAAATGTAGCTCATTTAATGTGCCTTCTTCATTCTTTCTGCATACATTGAAAATACAGACAGACTCTTTGGAAACAAAGATGGGAAAGACTGCCCTGAACTGATTTTGCCATTTTTAGCCATGTGGTTTCATGGCAGTTACCTAGTATCTCTGAAACTTGATCTGTGGTGCTTACTAGGCTGTTGTGAGATTTGAATTGTTCCTGTGAAACAGAGTAAATGTTAAATAAATGCAGGATAGTATTATTAATAACAAAATATTATTTGATCCTGCAATTTTCTCTAAATATTTTCTTACATTTCTTCTTTATTTTCAAACCTCCTTGCATGATAACACTCTCATGACCTATCTCTTTAAACATCCATGACAGTAATGTGATCCTTATGTCATGAAAACTTTTCTTCTTTGCTTCCCCAGACAGTATAATATGCTTATCTTTTAGTCTCCTGATCACAACTTCTTCAGTAATTCAATTTCTCTCTCCCTTTACTCAGCTATGGGTTCTATTCATAATTCTACCACTAATTCCTCTTACCCTTCCAGGTTCTTTTCCTAAAATAGTTCATTTCTTTCACAAAATAAGCAAATCAGTAAGCACATCTGAAAAAGTAGAAGAAAAAATAAGTAACAACGAAAGAGAATAATAAAACTTGTACATAATTTCCTTAAGAACGATATAGATTTAGATGGTTTTGACAAGGGATATATTTTACTATGTTTGTTTTCTTTTAATGAGTGAGTTGGGAGGAGGGGGGGGAAGATCCTTGTTTTTATTTTAAAAAACTTTACTTCAAACCAAGGAACTGTCGACCAGATTACATATATAAAAAATCACTTGAAACTTTAATATATAGAAGAGAAATTTCTAAGTACCTTCACTCTCATCCTTTGTGGGTATCTTCTAATTTATCTGAGGTATTGGGTGTTTGCCTCATGCTATGATTAGGCTTCTTTACCGTTGATTTAATTCCAGTTGTTAAATATAGGTCCCTGTGAGATCTCCCACTTCAACAATGTCACCTATAAACATCAAGGAAAAAAGAAATGTGGAAAAATATATGTGTTAAGTTAGATCTCTGTTAATTTGAAAAATATTCATGATGGATTACTGAATGAGAAAATCAAGCTACAGAATAATATGGAGTGTTAAGAAACAAAATTCAAAATCCTGTATCAATGATAAATATGCATATGAGAATAATTATAAAAATTCAGTCTATATTCACTTAATTGGAAATGTGTGGACCATTATATTTTTCAATGTTTTACCCAGCCAATAGAAGAATTGAAAATAAGATCTATTTCTCCTAAATCAGTAGGGCCAAAATAAGAAAGAAAGCTTTCTATGCAGTCAAATTGAGAAATCAAAATGAAACAGCAAGGATGTCAGATCTTAAAATATAAGACAAGATGGAAATATGAGTTAAATTGTAAAAATATAGGCAATGCTCATTCTACCAGTATATGGGATTCTTTGCAACTGGTGGCAAGCTGTCTTTATTTTTATTACTGTACTCCTTGCATTTAATTAAAATTGGTTGTGTTCCTATAGCCACTGTTAGATTGTGAATTCTTAAAAGAAAATGCATGCTATGCACTTCGATGTCCTGACTTTCCACCATAAAATACTCCTTCTCTAAATATCTTATCAATGAATTAATTAGTGAATGAATGAAGGAAGGAATGTGTGAATATACTTGATATATAGACTCAATGGCTGTAGCATATATTCAATAAAGGAAACAGTACTCATAAATCTTAGAACACTTGTGTCCATGAATATTTTTTTAATTACAATAAACATGGAATTTTTTAAGGTTATATGTCTATATATATATAAGAAATAATTATATATATATATATATATATATATATATATGGACATTGGGAACGGTATGCGCTATGGTGAGTGCTGTAAATTGTGTAAACCTGGTGATTCACAGAACTGTACCCCTGGGGCTAATAATAAATTATATGTTAATTAAAAAAAGAAAAAATAATTATACATAAATATATATAAATATATAAAAATAATATATATATTAGTGCTTCTCATACTTTTTTAACATATAAAAACAGTAATTTTTTTGTAGCACCTTTAAAGTTTTCTATTTATAAGTTTATGTCATCTGTGAATAGAGACAGTTTTACTTCTTCCTGTCTATTTTGGATGCCTTTTATTTCTTTCTTGCTTAATTGCTTGGCCTAGGATTTCATGTACTATGTTGAATAGAAGTTTTGATAGTGGGCATCCTTTTTTGTTTCTTATCTTAGAGAAAAAACTTTTGGTTTTCACCATTTAGGGATAATGTTAGTTGTAGACTGTAATATATAGCCTTTATTATTTTGAGGCACATTCCTTCTAAACCTAATTAGTTGTGTTTTTTATCATGAAAATGTGTTGAATTTTTTTTTTTTTTGTCAAATGCTGTTTCTGCATTTATTAAAACAATCATGTGAACTCACCAGAGACACAGGATTAAAAAATTAACGTACAACCGTCTGTTTTGGTTCTATACACTAAAAACAACCTATCCAGAAAGGAAATTAAGAAAACAATCCCATTTACAATAGCATCAAATAATATAAAATACATAGAAATTAACTTAACCAGAGGTGAAAAATATATAAACACCATAAAATGCTTAAGAAATTAAAGCAGACACAGCTAAATGGAAAAACATCCTCTGCTCATGGATTAGAATAGTTGATATTATTAAAATATCTATAATACCTAAAGCAATTGATAGATTCAACATAGTCTCTATCAAAATTTAATGGCATTTTTAAACAGAAATGGAAAAAAATTTCTAAAATTAATATAGAAGTACAAAAGACTCCAAAAAGCAAGAAAATCTTGAGAAAGAATAACAGAGGCATTATACGTCCTTATTTTAAAATACATTGTAGGAGCGCCTGATTGGCTCAGTCAGTTAAGCATCTAATTCTTGATTTTGGCTTAGGTCATGATTTCAGGGTCCTGATATTGAGACTGACATCAGGCTCTGCACTGGGTATGGAGCCTGTTTAAGATTATCTCCCCCATCCCGGGCAAAAATATGCCTTGCAAAACTATAGTAATTTAAATAGCATTATACTGGTATAAATAAAGACACATAGCTCATGGAACAGAATAGGGATTCCAAAAATAAATCCACGTAGATATGGTCAACTGATCTTCAACAAAGGTGCCAAGAACACACAATGGGGAAGGGATAATCTCTTCAACAAATGGTGTCATGAAAGGATATCCACATGCAAACAAATGGAATTGGACCCATATCTTATACACAAACAACTGAAAATGGATTAAAGACATAAATGTAAGACCTGAAACCATAAAATCCCAGAAGAAAACTGGGGCGGGGTAGGGGGGCTCTGACATTGGCCTTGGAAATGACTTTTTTTTTTTTTAAGATTTTATTTGTTTGACAGAGAGAGATCCCAAGAAGCAGATCACAAGTAAGATCACAAGTAAGCAGAGAGGCAGGCAGAGTGGGTCGGGGGGAGCTGGCTCCCTGCTGAGCAGAGAGCCAGATTCAGGGCTTGATCCCAGGATGCTGGGATCATGACCTGAACCGAAGGCAGAAGTTTAACTTACTGAGCCACTCAGGTGCCCTGGAAATGACTTTTTAGATATGATACTAAAAGCATAGGCAACAAAACCTAAAATAGACAAGTGGTACTACATTGAGTATAAAATCTTATGCACAAGAAAAGAAAAAATGAAGAGAGTGAAAATGCAACCTATGGAATAGGACAAAATATTTGCAAATTGTCTGTCTAATAAGGGTTTATATCCACAATCTATAAGGAACTCCTACAATTCACTAAAAAAATATCAATAACCATGATAATAAATCTGTTTTTTTTAATGGACAAAAGAATAGACTTTTCTCAAAGAAAGAAAGAAAGAAAGAAAGAAAGGCCACCAGATTTATGAACATGTGCTCAACATCGCTAATTATCAGGGAAATACAAATCTGCAGTGAGATGCAGACTCACACCTAATACAACCTTAGAGCTATTAGAATAACTATTATTAAAAATCAATAAGTAAGCACTGGCGATGATGTGGAGGAAATGAAACCCTTAAATACTGTTGGTGGTAATGTAAACTGGCATAGTGAGAGGAATTGCATAGGAAAATTATGGGATTGTGGTTATTACATCCCTTAATTTTTAACAGAGCATTTTCAACATTTGGTTTAAAAACTATTTAATAATTAACACTTATCATTTAAAATTTGGTCTACTTTATGGCCATCTCATTATCTTAGTGCCAAATTTTAAAAAAATAGAAACAGTTAAAACATCTCTGAGAGATATTTACACAGGAAATAAATGCAGTCTTTGTATAAAACATGAGCGTAAATGACGATTCCATATTTTCAAAAGGATTTACAAAATAAATACTTTTCTTTTGGAAAATATGTGTTGTTACTATCTTATTTAACACAAAACCTATTCTAATTTCTCATGTCACAGGAATAGCTACACTTGGAAACAGAGTGACTTCAATGAGAAAATTTTAAAAATATATAATATAAAGAAACATAGAAGAAAAAATGTCATTTATTTTTAAATGCATAGATGCACCACACTGGACTTTTCAGGCATAATTATTTTCTAATAGGCTTAATAAAAGAGTTGTTAAAATGTAGACATGCCAGTTTAAAAATTTTCAAAGTTAAATTGAGTAAACATTTCCATAATCCAACCTGTTCCTCAGTCTATTTTCAGACCAGAATAAGAAAAAGCAGTTTTAATGTAGTTACTCCTTTCCAAAATCCAAGAGGAGACGAAAAAAAAAGATAAGTCTCTAACAAAATAATATTTTTCTCTCAGTTTGGATGTAAGCCCCATGTTTTCTGTTTCTCTCCTAGTGTGCATTAACATTAGTTGATTGAATATTCAATACAGTAACACTTTGAACAAAACTTTCAAAATCAGATTTTGTGATTTAGAATTTGTGTCCTTTGGAGAAAGGAGTAAAGGTTATTTTCACCCATTTTCTTCAATACATCAATAAGGCTTATTATGTGACATCTTGGTATGTGTGTGTCTCTGTGTACATGTGTGAAAGAGAGAGGAGACAGAAAGAGGGGGCACAAAGGCAGTATTTGGCTTCATGATTGCCTTTCATCCACAGGAAATCATTAAAAAAATCTAATACAGTTGCCGAAATCCCATATAGTAATAAGCAAAAGCTTTTGTTTTCTTACTTTGGTGTTTACTTAAGGAGTATGATTCATACTAAAAGTTTTAGGCAAAGATTTTTATGAGCTTGTTCCAAATATTTTCTCCAGTTGAATTACCTTTCTCCTATTGTCCTTTTGCTTAATTGACACAACCATTTTATAGCTAAATATTATAGTAATTATGACAATTTAAAAATTTCTTCTTTTCACTGTGCTGGAATTTTTGGGAGGGGGGTCTCACAGTCTGTTAATTGTTTCTTGCTTTGCTATAAGCTGTAGAATGTTTCTTTTTTTCCCCTACCATCTAGTGTTTTCAAGGAACCAAAATAAATCTGATAGTTCACTGCAATATATAAGTTGGAAAGTCTTCTAATATTTCATTTAATAACATACACAACAGGAATGGGGCTAAATCTGTAAAATATTTCGTATGATTTTTCTTTACCTAATTGACTTTTTCCCCATCATCTAGATTACTTTTTCGCTAGATGTAAAATATTTTATTTTGCTGATGATTGTTAGTTTTTTTTTTAATACTATATCTTTTTTGGTTGTTGTTCAATGAATATTGGTTGTATATAATATCAACGATTGTACTAGACATTTAGAAACCAAAAGTAAATAAGATGTTTTCCTTACTCTTGTGGAAAGGAAGAGTTTTTAATTTAAAATTATTACCTGCATATACACACACTGTAATACCCATAAATTACAGATAGAGATTTAAAGAATACATATTTCAAAATAACCAAATTAGTAATTTCGTAATCCAGATCCAGATTTAGGACTCTTATCGCCTATGCTGATCTATATGAGCATGTTTTTTGGTGATGTAGTACTTTGAGAAAAATAGACAAGTAAAAAAAATAAATAAATAAAAAGAAAGAAAAATCTTTATCATTTAACCACATTGAGAATAAATATTCCTTTACATATAAACACCCCTACACACATACACACACACTCACACATACTCACTAGCCTAATAAACATTTATATCAATGATTTTCTATAGTTAGAATTGTCCTTTTTGGAATGGATGTTTTTTCTTACTTCTTGATTCTATGTAAAGTTATCAGGCCTTTAGGTAATATATAATTTTGATTTCAGCTTTCCATATAGTTCCTTGAGAATTTGAGTGCTCGTTCAAGAAGACTTTATACTAGAGGCAGATTTGTTTTTTCATAAGATAAGAATTTTTAACTAGACCATGGTACAGAGATAATGTAATAATGCTCATGGAAATTTTAAGAAGAATGGCTAGTCTTTTTGCAACTAAATGTGTTTTCCTAGTTTGTTTGTTTGTTTATTCCCATAGGAGAAGCAATTGATGCACAGAATGAAAAGATAGGTAGGCAGGAGACACAGTAAAAGTATGTTTGAAAACTGAGCACTTATTGGAGAAAAAGCCTTGAGACCTTGAACAGTACTGCTCAATATTTAAATGTATATTGATATCCCTCAGGAAGAAGAAGAGGCCTCTGAACAAGGATATGTTATAAGAGATATCCTTAAGTAAAGAACATGAATCAGTAAACTGACTCCTTTACTGAAAAAAATAAAATAGAAATGTTGGTTTGTGGTTTCTCAGATAAAATATAACAGAATCTGACCCAGACAAATCATTTCTTGAAAAATGCCAGATAAGCAGATACAATAGAAATTGACAGTGCTGTAATAATGGATTCCTAGCATATTTTGATGTAGAATAACAGTAGTTGAGTTTTTGTGTGTGATTAGCAAGAAGCAAACATACCTCTGTCTTTTCACATGAGTATGTGTCTATGCAGAATATTCTTAGAGGCTGGAGTATCTCTGGGGAAGAGATATTGAACATTTGACAAATCCGGATAGGTGGATACTTATGTGTTTCATGCTGAGAGGCTAGTAGGTATTTGTGAATCATACCGGGCACTCCAGATAACGAGAATCCTATTATGTAAAAAATAGTGGGGTTGTGCAGAATTTGCTTATATTAAATAGAATTTAGATAAAGTCATTAGGTACTCCTTTCATAACATAAACTTTTTTATATCATGCACTGTATGTTACATTGTGCTGTGCCCTTTCCATTCCATTGGACAATTAACCTGTACTGTGTTTCAGCCACATCACTTGTCAAAATCAGTTCTTAGGGGGTGCCTGGGTGGCTCAGTGGCTTGAGGCCTTTGGCTCAAGTCATGATTCCCAGGATCCTGGGATCTAGCCTCTCTGCTCCACAGGGAGCCTGCTTCCCCCTCTCTCTCTGCCTGCCTCTCTGCCTACTTGTGATCTCTCTCTGTCAAATAAATAAATAAAATCTTTAAAAAAAAAAAAAGAATCAGTTCTTAGAAGAGGATTTGACATTAACTATCTCCTTGACAGAACCACATTGTGTTTTGGATTAATCTCATATTTTGAAATCAAGTCCAGGCCATCCCCCATTTTAAAAGAAAATAAAATATTTTTTACTAATCTATTGAAATGAGTACATGGTTTTTATCCTTTCTCTTGTTAATGTGATGTGTCATGTTGATTCATTTGTGAATATTGAGCCACACTTGCATCCCAGAAATAAGTCACATTTGATCATGTTGAATGATTTTTCTAATGTATGGCTGGATTCAGTTTGCTAATATTTTGTTGAGGATTTTTGCATCTATGTTCATCAGAGATATTGGTCTGTAATTCTCTTTTTTTGTAGTGTCCTCTGGATTAGGTATCTGGGTAATTTTAACCTCATAGGATGAATTTGGAAACTTTCCTTCCTCTTTTATTTTTTGGAATAGTTTAAGAAGAGTATGTATTAGCTCTTTTTTAATGTTTGGTAGAATTTTCCTGTGAAGCCATTAGGTCCTAGATTTTTGTCTGGCTGGGTTGTATTGATTACTGATTCAATTTCATTGCTGGTATTGGTCTGTTCAAATTATCTATTTCTTCCTGCTTCAGTTTTTGTAAGTGATATGTTTCTAGGAATTTATCTGTTTCTTCTAGGTTGTCCTTTGTTAACACATAATTTTTCATAATATTTTTGTATAAGTGTGTGTATTTCTGTGGTGTTGGTTGTTATTTCTCCCCTTTTTTGGATTTTACCTGAGTCCTATTTACTTACTTATTTATTTATTTATTTATTTATTTTTTAATTTATGATGAACCTGGCTAGAGGTTTATCAATTTTGTTGATCTTTTCAAAGAACCAGCTTCTGATTTCATTGATCTGTTCTATTATTTTTTTAAAGATTCCACCAAAACACTACTAAAACTGAAAAATGAATTCAGGAAAGTGACAAGTTAGAAAATCAATATACAGAAAACTTTTGCTAATAATGAAGCAGGAGAAATAGAAATTAAGAAAATAATCCTGTTTATAAGTGCACCAAAAATAATAACTAGAAATAAACTTAACCACAGAGGTGAAAGACTTGTACTCTGAAAACTATAAAATTCATGAAAAAATTGAAAATGACACAAACAAATGGAAAGATATTCCATGCACATGGATTGGGAGAGCAAATACTGTGAAAATGTCCATATTACCCAAAGAAATCTACAGATTGAATGCAGTCCCATCAAAATACCAATTGTGTTTTTCATAGAACTAGAAGGAGTAATTCTAAAATTTGTAGGGAACTACAAAAGACTCAAATAGCCAAAGCAATCTTGAAAAAGAACAAAACTAGAAGTAGCAAAATCCCAGATTTCAAGATAGACTACAAAGCTGTAGTAATCAAAAGAATATGGTGCTGGCACAGAAACAGATATATGGATCAAAAGAACAGAATAGATACCCTGGAAATAAACCCAGAGTTATGTAGTCAATTAGTCTTTGAGAAAGGATGCAAGAATATGCAAGGGGAGAAAGACCATTTCTTCAACAAATGTTATTGGAAAGCCTGGATAACTACATGCAAAAGAATGAAATTAGACCCCTTTCTTATACTATACACAAAAATAAACTCAAAAAAGATTTAGGTCCTAAATGTGAAACCTGAAACCATAAAATTCTTGAAGAGAGCACAAACAGTAATTTCTTTGACTTGACTGTAGCAACATTTTTTTAGATATGTCTTCTGAGGTATGAGAAACAAAAGCAGAAATAAACTGTTGGGACTATATCAAAATAAAAAAGTTTTTGCACAGCAAAGGAAGCAATCAATAAAACAAAACAACAACAACAACAACAACAAAAACCCACTGAATGGAAGAAGATAATTGTAAATAGCATATCTGATGAAGGGTTAGAATCCAAAATATAGAAGTAACTTATACAACTCAACACACACACACGCACACATACACACTCTCCAATTAAAAATGGGCAGAAGACATGAACAGACATTTTTCTAAAAACATACAGATGGCCAACAGACACATGGAAAGATATTCAGCATCACTAATCATCAGAGAAATGCAAATCGAAACCGTAATGAGAATCATCTCATACCTGTCAGAATGGCCTAAGTAAAATATACAAGAAATACCAAATGTCAAGAATGTAGAGGAAAAAGAACCCTCGTGCACTGTTGGTAGGAATGCAAACTGTTGCAGCCACTGGAAGACAGTATGGAGGTTCCTCAAGAAATTCAAAATAGAAATACCATATGACCCAGTTTTTCCACTACTGAACATTTACCCAAAGAATACAAAAACACACTAATTTGAAAAGATATATGCACCCCTATGTTTTTTTGCAGAATTATTTACAATCGCCAAGATATGGAAGAAACCCAAGTATCCATCAATGAATGAATGAATGAAGAAGTGGCATGTATGTATATATACAGATACAAACACACGTACACACGCACACAATGAATGTTAGTCATAAAAAAGAATGCAATATTGCCACTTGTAACAACATGGATGGATCTAGAGTTTATAGTACTAAGTGAAATAAGTCAGAGAAAGACAAATTCCATATGATTTTACTCATATGTCTAATTTAAGAAACAAAACAAACAATCGAAGGAAAAAAAAGAAAAGGAAACAAACAAACAAAAAGACTCTTAAATATAGAGAACAAACTGATGGTTACCAGAGGGGCGACAGGTGATGACACAGGTGAAACAGGTGAGGTGATGCATATCCTTATTGTCATGAGTGCTGAGTAATGTGTAGAATTATTTGATCACTGTACTGTACACCTAAAACCAATATAACACTGTGCATTAATTATATATTAATTTTTAAAAAATAAAATTAATCAAAACATTTCTATACTATAAAATATAGATTTTAGAAATTACATAATTTTTTGTTTTATTTATTCATGCATTTATTAATTTTGTCTGTGTGTTAAGGCTTCATTCTTGAAAGATTTTTAGAGTACATGGAAAAGACAGATTTGTGGCAAAAATATAGCAATAAGGTATTGCTGAGGCTAATAATTAATTCAAATAATATTTATTGAACTTCTGTAATGTTTTATTGCCTGAGTCATTGAGGAGATTAAATCAGAAAAAATAAAGCATTCAATGACAAACATTTGTAAGTTGATACAGAGATGATATTGCTTAATTTTAAAATATTTCATTATGCCCTTAAAATTACTTATTTTAGGTAGTCACCTTCTTTGTGTTATATGTCTGTCACTTTTCAGATACTTTGTAATAATCAGTTAAAGTGCATTAACATGTTGTGTAAAGCAACTGAACAATGCTAATTTTATCTAGTACAACTTCATCTTCTTAAATATACAAAGGATATTGATACCTCCATAATTTTGCCATTTTTTCATGTGGAAAGTCTTTGAATACCTTATAGTCTTGGTAAAGTTATATCCTTGAAGGCCTGGTTCATCAATTAGTCACCTTTACTCACCCATTAAAGTATACAGTTCACAAAAGAAAAAAGACAGTTGTTCATATATATCCTCATGCCACTTCAAACTTAGTCCTTGTGTAAAAAAATCCCAACAGTGAATTGACCGGAACAGTACACTCTAGGCTTATTGTCTCGTGTAATTATCAATAGCACACATTACATTTAAAAATTGTATGATCATCCAATTATAGTCTTGTGCTCCTGTGAAAATTGGTAGGATGGGAGCTTTTCTTTGTCTCTAAGACCTAAGAATTTGTTATCATTGTTTAATCAAATTATATACAAAGTCTTTCTAAGGGAATACAAATTTCAATAATGACAGAATAAGATCTTCAAACTTATTCTTCCATTGAAAATAAATAGAAAACGTGGAAAAAGCATGACCAAATCTATTTTAAAATATATGAGATGCAATGGAGAATTACAGGGGCAAGACCTAATGATACTAGAAGCCCAGAGGTTTGAGCTCAGCATCTGGTGATGCTTTTTCTTTAGAAAACCCTGTGATCTCCTAAGCAAGAAAAGTGGATGGGTAAATCTGAGAATCTAGGCAGAATTTATGACATACAGAGCTGAAGGGATAGATTTGGAGTTTAGGGTTTGCCACAAGTCAGTATGCTTGGTGAACAACCCATTATGTGAGGTTAGATCCACATCTTAGGAGTAATGATGAACTGAAAATAAATCAGCACTCAAGGGAATCAGGTCAAACAGACCATTCGCAGATATTGAATCCCAGCTTTATTTAAACCCCCAATTGAGTTAGGTAAATTGGAATTACTAGTGTTGCCTGCCTAGTTGCCTACTTAGCTGCCAGACTTTCAAATTATTTCTATAAATTTTCATATTCATTGTGTGATATTCTACCAAAAATTACCAGGTATAGAAGGTGAAAAGATGTGTATGAAAGTGAGGATAACTGAAAGATAATAAAAACAGATCCAAGGTAGATCCAGATAATGGAGGTTTTAGACAAAGATTTTAAGATAGCGTTATGTTCAGGAAATTAGAAAGCAAGATTGGTAATTTTGTTCATGTGAAAAAAAAAAAAACAGGAAGAAAAACAAAGAAAATTTAAGAACTAAAAAACTATACAATAATTTTGGGGCACCTGGGTGGCTTAATTGTTTAAGTATCCAACTCTTGATCTCAGCTCAGATCTCCATCTCAGGGCTGTGAGCTCAAGCTCAGCATGGAGGCTACTTTAAAAAAACAAAAACAAAACAAAACAAAAAAACAATAACTTAAGAACAGATTAGACACAACAAAAGATAGTATATGGATAGAGGTTTGTTCAGGAAAAAATAAATAAATAAGAGAAAAATACAGAAACTATCCAAAATGTTACGAAGAAGAGAATATAGGAAATATTCTAATACACACATGACTCAATTCCCAGAAGAAGATAACAGACAGAATTGAATAGAGGAAATATTTGAAAAATAAGTATTGAAATGTTTTTTGAAACTAGCAAAACTATCAAGCCAAAAGAAGCATAGCAAAATCAAAAAGGATAAATTGAAAAAAAAGGCACAAAAATAAATTTTTATAAATGAAAGAAAATGAGGAAAAGAAGAAAAATATTGAGATAAATAAAATACATTATATTAAAAGGGGCTGAATATGACAGTTAAATTTTCAATGGTATTATAGATGCTGGAAAACAATGAAATTAAATTTCAATGAGCTGACAGAGTATAACTATCAACATGGAACTATAAACTCACAAATATATTCTACAACAAAAATGATGTTATAGACATGTAAATTGAAAAAAAAAAATACTAGCAGAGTCATATCAAAAACAGAAAAGTAGTTTTACAGAGAGAGGAAAAAATGTAATCCCAAGTGGAAGCTCAAAGAAACATAAAGGGAAAAAAAAGAGTAACATAAAAAAATATATGGGTTAATCTAATGTATCTGTCTTCACAATGATAATGTATTGTCAAGATTAAAATATATATGAAACCCCAAAACATACCAAATGTGATAAAAGTTCTAATTTATATCATAAAAATTTTTAATAAATTAATCAAAGAAGTTCAAGAAAGAACACAAAATGGATTATGGAATGGGTAGAACAAATTAAAAATATATAATAAGTTGGTAGAGATGAATCGGTTAGAAAACTACTATCTTTTGCTGCATAATTAACTGGCCACAAAACTAGCCAATTAATGCAACAACGGTTTTATAATGTTCCATGATGTTGTGTGTCAGAAATTTGGGTAGTGCTTGTCTGGCATACTTTTCTGCTCAACCTGATGATTGTCGATTGATCCGTCAGTAGTGTCCAACAAGCTGTAGTGATCTGAAGAGTCCAAGATGATTTCACTCCCATGAATTTTGCCTTGACTGGAAGGTATGGAAGATTGAATACATCTCAGCTTTTCTTCTCTATGAATCCTCAGGACTCTCCATGTATTTTCTCCATCAAGATAGAATTCTGAAACGTCTGTGGGTTCACTAGATAATGGTTCCAAAAAACGTAAAGTTTGCCAGTCCTTTAGAGTCATGGACTACAAAATAGCACAGTGTTACTTATGTCTTTTTATTTAAAAAGACCACAGAGCATACTTATTCAAGAGTGGACATAGACCTCACTTCTCAGTGGGAAGAGTGCCAAAATACGTAGCTCTCTAAAAACATCTACTAGCCCTAATTCACTATCATCACAAAAGTATATTCTGAAGGCTAGTTATCTTCTAATTATTTATTAAATGTTGGTCATATTTTTATGTGCAATTTAAAAATTATCGATATAAATTACAATTAAATTGCTATTTTTCAATAGTCATTGATCAATAAAATGTTTAAAAAGTTTATTAAAGAAAATTAAAGAAAGCTTTAATGAATTGAGTGATAAAATCACCAATTAGGTCATGTATATTATGAAGTAATTTATGAGAGATTTAACACTATAAAGCAATGAACTTTTCAACACATTGTCATAGGTCACTTGGATATATGTTAGGGAAAAAAATTAATTATTGCTCCCACCTCTTTCAATAGAACTTAATTCCAACAAAATTCTAGAAGAAAATATGGAAGACTGTCTTTATAAACTTGGTCTAATGAGGATTTCTTAAAAAGGGCAAAAATTAACAATAAAGGAAAAAGATAAATTGTGCTGTCTTGTAATTAGTATCATCTCTTCACCAAAAGAAAACGTTATTCAGAATATGAAAAGGCAAGTACACAATGAGAGAAAATATTTGTCATTTATATCTAACAGAGGATTCATCCAAGGGATAAAATCCTGATGAGCCACAGAAAAACCATGAAAATCTTGACCAGATACTCCATAAAAGAAGCTATACAAATAGAGAAATAAGTAAATAAATAAATAGGAATGGTTCCCAACCTCAATAATCATTAGGCAAAAACTAGTCTCGCTGTAAGAACTGAGGGCATGTTTAGGGTTAAGTAAGAGGTAACTAAAATTCAGGGAAGGTAATGAAGGTGAGTTTTGGAGCACTGCTAAATTCCATTTCTTTATTCTGGTAATCACCAAAATTGCTATTTTTTCAGTAGTCATATATCAATAAAATGTTTAAAAAGTAGAAAATTAAAGAATTTTAACATGTGTATTCAATTTGTAAAGTTTTATTGTCTTACACTAATATATACTTCTTTGCATATATTTACATGCAGCAATAAAAAGTAGAGATATAGATGAAAAAAAGGAGAGAAACGCTTTTCCTCTTTGCCTTTTCTAGAAGATGAATAGTTGAAAGCAAACAGTGTGGCATTTTCAGATTGACTTCTTTCACTCAGTGCTAAGATATAAGTTTCTTCCATGTCTTTTTATGGCTTGATAGCTCATTTCTTTTTAGTGCTAATTTCCCATTATCTGGATATACTACATTGTGTATAACCAGTCACCTACTGAAGAACATCTTGATTGCTTCTAATATTTGGCAATTATGAACAAAGCTGCTATAAACATTTGTGTACAGGCTTTTGTATGAATGCAAGTTTTTAGCTCCTTCGGGTGAATACCAAAGAGAGTGAAAACTGGGTCATATGGCAAAAGCCTTTAATTTTTGTTAAGAAACCACCAAAATTTCTATTAAAATTATGTACCATTTTAGGGGCACCTGGGTGGTTCAGTGGGTTAAAGCCTCTGCCTTTGGCTCAGGTCATGATCCCAGGATTCAGAGATCAAGCCCACATCGGGCTCTCCGCTAAGCAGGGCGCCTGCTTCCTCTTCTCTCTCTGCCTGCCTCTCTGCTTACTTGTGATCTCTGTCCATCAAATAAATGAATAAAATCTTTTAAAAAATAAAATAAAATTATGTACCATTTTATATTCCCACCAGGTATAACTGGGAATTCCAGTTGCTCCATAGCATTGCCAGAATTTACTGTTGTCAAGTGTTCTGGATTTTGACCATTGTAATAAGTATGTAGAAGTATCTCATTGTTTTAATTTTTATTTCTTTGATGTCATTTGGTGAGTAGCATCTTCTCACATACTTATTTGTCCTGTATATCTTCTATGGTGGGATATCTATAATACATTTGGCCAATTTTTAATCATGTTGTTTGTTTTCTTATAATTGTGTTTTAAGGGTTCTTTGTATGTTTGGATAATAGTCCTTTATTAAATATGTCCTCTGAAAATATTCTCTCTTAGATTGTGGCTTTTCTTCTTGTTTTCTTGATTGTCTTTCACAGAGCAGTTTTTTATTTTAATGAAGTCCTGTTTATCTGTTATTCCTTTCACGGATTATGCCTTTAGTATTGTAACTATAAAGTTACTGGCAAATGCAATGTTACCTAAATTTTCTCCCATGTTGTTTTCTAGGAGTTTCATAGTTTTGCATTGTACATTTTGGTCTGTTGATCCATTCTGAGTTAATTTTTGCAAAGGGTTTAGGTCTGTGCTTGGATTCATTTTCTGTGTGTGTGTGTGTGTGTGTGTGTGTGTGTGTGTGTGTTCCATTGCTATAGGACTCTTTGTTGAAAAAAATTCCCTTTCTCCTTTGTCAAAGATCAGTTGACTATATTTATGTGGGACTGTTCATGGGATCTCTATTCTGTTCCGTTGATCTATTATTTTGCTAATATCACATTGTCCAGATTTTTATAGCTTTCCAGTAAGTCTTGATAGGGTAGTGTCAGTTCTACAACTTCATTCTTCAGTATTGTGATGGCTGTTCTGTGTCTTTTGCCTTGCCATATAAACTTAAGAATCAGTTTTGTGATACCTACAAAATAACTTGCTGGGATTTTTGGGGGGATTGTATTAAATGTATAGATTAAGTTGAGAATAACTGACAACTTGAAAATACTGAGTTTTCCTATTGAACATAGGATGGTTCTCCATTTATTTAGTTCCTCTTGATTTTTCCTCAAAGTTTTATAACTTCCTCATATAGATCTTGTGTGTATTTTGTTAGAGTAATGCCTAAGTATTTCATTTTTGAGGGTATTTTGCAAATTTTTTAAAGGATTCTATTAATTATTTGACAGAGAGAGAGATCAGTAGGCAGAGAGACAGGCAAAGAGAGAGAAGGGAAGCAGGCTCTCTGCTGAACAGAGAGCCTGATGTGGGGCTCAATCCCAGGACCCTGAGATCGTGACCTGACCCGAAGGCAGAGGCTTAACCCACTGAGCCACCCAGGTGCCCCCAAATTTTTGTTTTTAATTTCAAATTCCACTTGTTAACTGCAGATATATAGGAAAGAGATTAACTTTTGTATATTAACCTTATATACTGTAAACTTGATATTGCAGGAGACTTTGTCAGTTCTTTCCAGTTTTCTGCATAGATGATCATGTCATCCAGGAACAGATTGTATTTCCCCATTCCCATCTCTTTTTCTTTTTAACCCTTGCCTTTTTGCATTAACAAAGACTTCCAGTATGACATTAAAAACAAGTGGTGAGAGAATATTTGTGCCTTGTTCTTTTCTGTGAAAAATCTCTGAATTTTTCACTATTAAATATGGTATATATAGATTTTTATGTAGATATTCTTTATAAAGTTGACTTTATAGATATTCTTTATAAAGTTTCCCTGTATTCTAAATTTACTGAGAATTTTTATCATGAATGGGTATTGGAAGATGGAAGCTTTTGATACCAACAAGTTTGCATATCTATGGTTTCAGATTAACTTCTATCCTCTTATTTTTCCATTCTGTCTTTGTTTTCTCCTCTTAGGGATTTCCCTTAATCGTTCCAAAGCTAAACTATACATTAAAAACATGTTTCTCATAATTTATGTTTTGTTTCACACCACATTAAATAAAAACATGAACAGTATGCATTAATTAACTATAATGCAGTACATGGAAAAACCAGGATTATGGGTAGTTACCCTGTCTTTCAAGTCCGTACTATTTAACTATACTTCTCAGAGAGGGTGAATTTTTGTGCTTTTGTTCTCAGGTTATTTTGTCTTTAGACTCTGATTTGTGTTACATGCTTCCAAGGGTTGGGGGGAAGTACGTAAACATTTTTAGTCATTTTATATCTTTTGATATGCTAATTTTTACTTCTTAATGTAAAATTTTAAAGAACTTCTAGGTATATTAAATTGAAGGTGAAACTGCCTATGGCTAAATTAAGAACAAGGATAAGACATATAAAAAGCATATAAATAAGTTAACATTAGCAAAAACTTAACAATTGACAGTATTGCATTCTTATAGTAATACCATATATTCCCTAGTCTTTGAGTGCCCCTAGAGTCACCACACCTTTTTATATTTAAAACTCTGATTCCTGTTAAAATATAATTAATCTTAAAGGTAACATGTTTAGATAGTCTGTCTTTTATACTTTATAATTAAGAAATGGGAAGTATTTTCTTAGGAGCAGTATTATTAGGTGACATACATTACAACCTGATTCACATGAAGTTGATTAGGAGAATAAATGTTTCATAAGTGTAACGAATGAGTTGATGTAAATATGAAAAACTGGGAAGTAGAGAAATATTAACAACTGTCTTCACCATCTTTTGTCCAGAAACAGGATTGTGTATAATGTCAGTGTTATGAAAAATTAAGTGAAAGATCCCACAGCAAAACAGTTAAATAAATTATTTGCTTAGTAACAGCTGCTGCTACGAACTACAGTTGGAATGTCTGCGTTTTAAAGTGCAAACAAATTCAGCTGTTAGGGATGCTATTAAAAATGATTTTAAAAACTTCAAAAGCACACAGAACTTGTCACACACACACAATTGTGACACAGTTTTGGTTCTCTCACTCATGTCCCATCTTCATCCCTCCTCTGAATGTTAACAGGTTATGATTATAGGACTGTGTGTGTGTGTGTGTGTGTGTGTGTGTGTTGAAGGGGAAATGCTTCTTCTGAGCCATTGCTAGAAGGCTTGAAAGGAGATGCTGGGAAAGGAGAGCTAATGATGATGGAAAGTTCATAGTTCAAAACTAGAAAGTTAGTTTCTGAATAGATGATAGCTATCATACATATCATATCATATAATAAATAAAATTATTTCCATGTGTTCTCTCCCCCAATTTGTCCCTTGCATGATATCTAAACCTGATAATTCCTATTCGCTTCAAAAAATTAGAAAACATTTCTGATACTCTCCATGAGGTAATAAAGTATGTACAGGCAGAAAAACACAAATATGAATAGTATCGTTTACTGCCTCCTCAGTTTCACTAGTCATTTGCTACTGATGTAATTGAAAATGCAGAATTTCTCATAGAATAAGAGACTGATATTGTTGAGAAATACAAGATCGTGGAAATAAAACATTACCCAAACCAAATCAACCCATTTTTTAAAATTTTATTTATTTATTTGACAGACAGAGATCACAAGTAGCAGAGAGAGAGGGAAGCAGGCTCCCCGCTGAGCAGAGAGCCCAATGTGGGGCTCGATCCCAGGACCCTGAGATCATGACCTGAGCCGAAGGCAGAGGCTTACTCCATTGAGCCACCCAGGCGTCCCTCAAACCATATTTTTTACTTATTTGTTTATTTACTGTCTTCAATTAGCCAACATACAGTACACGATTTGTTTTTGATGTAGCGCTCAATGATTTATTAGTTGCATATAACACCCATCACTCATCACATCACATGCCCTTTTTAATACCCATCACTCAGTTACCCCATCCCTGCAACCCCTTTTTTCTGTAACCCTCAGTTTGTTTCCTGGAGTCCAGAGTCTCTCATGGTTTGTCTCTCTCTGATTTCTTCCCATTCTGTTTTCCTTCCCTTCCCCTATGGTCCTTTGTGCTATTTGAACCATATTATTTAATGTTAAATAAAGGGCAATGGTTGAAAGAGATTTGGATAAAAATAGCTAAATGCAGCTCTTTTACTTATTTTTATTATTTTTATTTTTTTTATTTTTTTTTAAGATTTTATTTATTTATTTGACAGAGAGAGAGATCACAAGTAGGCAGAGAGGCAGGCAGACAGAGAGAGAGGAGGAAGAAGGCTCCCTGCTGAGCAGAGAGCCTGATGCGGGACTTGATCCCAGGACCCTGAGATCATGACCTGAGCCGAAGGCAGCGGCTCAACCCACTGAGCCACCCAGGTGCCCCAATTATTTTTATTTTTTAAAGACAGCTCTTTTAAATAGTTTTCTAAAGTAGAACAAAGGATGAGTTTGTAAGGGAAGTAAACTAATAAGATGTAAACTGGGAGGGAAAAAAACACCGTTACAGAGAAAACTATTGAAGTTGTAGGGAAAAGGGAAGAAATCACAGAAATAGAATCACAGGAATGTATGGGAGTGATGTTGGAATCTAGTGAAAAATGATGTGGTTAGATTGGAAGCAAGCTTCACCCATAGAAAATGAAAAGAGAGTACAGGGGTAAGATTTCAGGTTTGGCGATCTGGCGGGGATAATGATGGATATATTCTGCTTTAGTGTTTATTTTCCAGTCTGATTAGAGGGGATGCAATCACTGTAGAGTACGGAAGGGAGAGGAGCTTTTAACTTTTAAGAAGAAGGAAGAACATGTGAAATAACCGTCTTGTAAAGTACTTCCCAATATTTTCTTATCATGGTACAAATAGAAATTACTATTTGGGGAAAATGCTGGAATACATGAGTGAGTGTGCTCACAGCTAGAAGTAACTAGTAATAATTACAGGGTAACTAGGGTCTCTAATTCATTCCAGACATCACTTAGCTGCTCTGTGGGTGGTGGAGCAAACATTTTGCAAATTTGTAAACTATTTGCAACATATCAGTACATCAATCATAAATTCCAAGTTGGAGCCACAGTTCATTGTTTTGTCATTCAAGTTATTGACAAAAACAAAACCATGCAGTGGCCACTTGCTTGAATTTACAATACATTTCCTAGAAAGTACAGTTTCCCTGCTTTAACAGACTCAAATTTCTATCCATTATTACAATCCTCAATTGGAGCCTTGACATTGCCAGGTATTGACTGTATTTTCCTACTCTCCTATCTGACTGCTTCCTTCTTTTCTCTCTTCTCTCAGATACAAAGCAATTCCTTCTACTTCTTCACTCCAGATAAATGTCACTTGTTCTGATTTTATGAAAAATTTGAAGTAATCAGATGATGAATTCCATGGACTCCATCCAGCAGATATACACACCTGCAACATTCTGAACTCACGTGCTCTACATTTCAGTTAATTAAGTGGATTTACATCTCTTATTTAAAGCCAACCCCACCAAGGGTGTTCTAGTAGCTTTTCTTTGCTACTTAAGAACATCACTAGAGGATCATTATTATTCCTTCTCTAGAGGATAGAATGAAGAAATGTTGGAATATATATAAATATGTCTGTTATGTATATTCCATCTTATAAAATTTCAGGAAGAATGTTCTCTGATAGCACTTACTCTTCCAATAGTTAGTGAACTCTTTTATTGCTTGCTTCTGCAGCTAATCAATTTAAAATAGTTATCTATATGCACTTTCTTCAGTTCCTTTCCTCCCATTTCCCTTTCCTTCATTTTGTTTTATTATATTGAACTACACATATGATAGTATGCATAATTTATATGCAAAAAATACAGATTTCAAGTTTACATTTTGATGAATTTTAACATATAAATATACTCAGGCAACTCATAACTCTATGAATATATAATATTTCCATCACTTTAGGCATTTCCCTAATGTCCATTTCCAGTCAATTCTCTCAACACCCCCCTCCAAGGGACATATTGTTGGATTCACAACTGTATTATTACAGTACAATGGAAGAGGAAGATGGAGAATGTTCGTTGGGACAAGACCCTGGGGATACTAAAATCCTATTAGCATTATCCTTGTATTGTCTTGATAGGGATACATATATTCCATTTTATTAAGTGAAGAACTTTCTAAAATATGTAAATAGAAGTTTTCTTCAACAGACTAAGTTAGACATTTTGACATGCCCACATATTCGGAAATACCTTTTACCTAAGAATGTTGGCCATGATAAATAACCCAGTCTGAAATAAGTGATATCAAGGTACCTATACCTATAAAATATAACTACATTTTGCAATTTCATGTACCAGATTAAGTCTGGCAGATGTTTTTGGATTGTTGGTGACTATGTAGTTCACAAAATTTAATCAGATAGACATCTGCCTGGTCGCTTATCCTGAGATATTGTACCTCTTCTGAAGATGAGAGGGGAATAGAGAACTACTATTCCAAAATTATTTTTCATTCATTTAGTGTTTGTCCTTACTCCTCTCAGGCTGCTGAAGTTAAGTTCTTTCCCCTGTCTTTTATATGATCCAGGTGTCTCTCTTCACATGGTTCTCCTCATTAGATCATAAGCTTAATTGATGACATTTATTTTTATCTCCCTCGCCAGATAAGGCATACACTTATGACTCTGGGCTCACCTCCTGGGATTAATACTCTGGGTCTGACACTAGCTATGTGTTCTGTGGCAAGTTGTTTAACATTTTCTTGCCCTTTTCTCCTCCTATATGTACAATTACTGACTTCATAGGATATTGGAGATGTTGCATTAGAAAATAAATGTAAATCACTTTCTACAGGTCCTACCTCTTAGTAAGCACTTAATAAATATTAAGGATTGTTATTATTAATTGGGGGAAATCAAAGAGTGCCTTCCACAGCTTCTGTATTTATTAGTTCTACTTTCTTTCCACTGTGTTCCCAGCATCATGAAAGCAGTATTTATTCAAGTGCTTCACTGTTCTACACTAACATACATGCTTCCCATTGTCACAACAGTATTCCCTTGTCATTGCCTGATGGAACCTCCCACATTCATTATTTTTCTGATCCTAGGTTAGTAGTCTCATTCCCATTATAATAGGAAAGGTACAATATTTTTTTTAAAAGGAGTGATGCCGAGAAGCCAGGTTATACATGTGGGACTCTTCTAAAATATTTTTGGAGTATTTTAAAAAGTAACTAGAAAATAAACAGAAATACTTGAAAGAATCCTGGGTGGGGGGGAGTTGGGGAGAAAGGGATCCTATCAGAACTGTGAGGCTCTCCAAGGTCCTTCAGATTCCTCATACAAAAAATGATTCATGAAGACACATTGGCTTCACAGAGAGGAGCCCCACCTTCCAGATTTTGTTTGTCCATATCAAAAAGGCTACCTACCCTAGGATAGAATGGATAGAATACAGCAAGCTCTTGTGAGTTCAGTGGCCATATTTTTGTAATAATTTTATGTAGTTTTTATGATTTTTATCTTTTCACTATGAGCTAGTCTCTCAATTAATCTAAACTTTTTTTTTTTTTTTTTTTTTTTTAATTTTTGTTTTGTCTTTTGTTCTCATTTTTTTTAATTTTTTTTTTTTTTTTTTTTTTTTTCAAACTGAGTCTTGCCTTGAGTCCTCAAATACCTGAATATCTGGTTAGGTCAACAGTTACTACTAATTGCCAAATAGTACTCCCACTCCACTTCCCAGATATAATGGTATTGTCTTCTCTGTTTTTTTCGTAGTCAGGTGTGGCCCACATAACTCATTTTGGCAGTGAGCTGTGAACAGATGTGACATGTGATACTTCTGGGCTAGTGTAAATGCTATTTCTAGGGTAAAACCCTTCAAAATTCTCTTTCCCCCCATCTCTGGCACAGTGACTGTCCATGTTTGCTATGATGTCTCCTGAATTTCTGTTTGATAATACTGAGCAGGGCATACCTGTTAACCTACAGTAAGTGTATGATGTAAGTGAGGAATAAATCTATTTTTGTTTGTTTCAAGCCATTGAGATAATATTTTTTTATACTTCAACAGGATTTTATTTTATTTTATTTTAAAATTTTTACTTAAATTTTATTTAGTTAACCATCTAGTGCAATGTTGGTTTCAGGAATAGAATTTACTGATTCATCATTTACATGTAACAAACAGTGCTCATCACAAGTGCAATGGGGTTGTGTTTTATTGCGCACAAGTATATCCTCTCTTACTTGATACGTTCTGTACTTAATTTCTCCCTTTAGCCACCACCTGGACTTCAGAACTCCAAGCTGCCCCCCACAATTATATATAACATCAATGAGATGTTTTCAACCTATGTTATCTGAGGACTCTGTATAATAGGTAAGACAACAAATCTATTTTCCTTTTCTCAAATGAGAAACGTGGGCCTTAAGCAGTTGCAAAGAAATTGTACTCAAACCTAAATCTTAAGATTTCAGGTAGTGATCATTTCATATAGCATCTTCTGCTTCTGCTTCTGCTTAACTTTTTCAGGATCCTAAGACAATTGCTTTACCCTAGGTTAAGTATTTGTTTTTCCTTTCAAGATTCATAGCAGCTCTTTTCTCTTCCTTCCTAAGCAAGCTGTCTTGAATTTTTATAGTGTAACCTGGAAGACTCTGCAAAAGTCTGTGTTGTTTCAGTAAGAATCTAAAAGTCTTATTTGATATTTTGGATATGTGAGGGTGTTTTAAGATGAACAGACAATGTGTAAAAATTTTTTTCACAAAATTTATTTGTGAAATCATTTTATTAATTATAGATAGTGCAATAATGGCATTTCACAGAATTTCTACCTCTATTTGTAATTAGTTTTCAAGAAATTTTATTAGGGTTTTGAAATGCTAAACTTCACATATTGATAGACCTTTGTTTTTCCTTTAAATCTTTCAAATGTATAAAAAAAAAGATATATTCACCCCCATGTTTATGGCAGCATTATTTACAATTGCCAAATTGTGGAAGCAACTCAAGTATCCATTGATAGATGAAAGGATAAATAAGAGGTATATATACATATACAATGAAATATTACTCAGCCATAAAATAAAAGGAAATCTTGTCAATTGCAACCACATGTATGGATCTAGAGGGTATAATGCTAAACAAAATAAATCAGTCAGAGAAAGAAAAATACCACATGATTTCCCTTATATGTGGAATTTAAGAAATAAAACAAAGAACCAAAAAGAAAGAAAGAAAGAGACAACCCAAAAACCAGACTCTAAATTACAGAGAATAAACTGATGATCACCAGTGGGCAGGTGGGTGGGGGATGGGTGAAATAGATGAAAGGAAGTACACTTATCTTGATGAGCACTGAGTAATGTATAGAATTTTTGAATTGTTGAATGTTGTACACCTGAAACCAATAAAACACTGTATGTTAAAAAAAATGTAGCATATCTACATGAATGAAGGATTTGAGATAATGGTCTTGGTGATCAGGCCCAGGATGTGTTAAATAACATGAACTATTATTTTGAGTCTAAGATTTTGACTCCATTCTTTACTGATCCAATTTGCTGTAATAGTTCTGTACTCATCAGCTTGATTCAGACTGTCTCACAACCTCAGTAATTTTTATTTAAGTAAATACAACACTTAAATATTTAAAAATTTAAACCTAAATCCTATTGCCCACCATACCCAAAACCATTTCATCTTCACTCCAAGGAAGAATATATATTACAGTCTTATCACAAGAAAGCATATTAAAAAAACAAAATATGTACAGTCTAACAATGTAACGGATTATCAGTGACATAAGAAGTTTGGGAGAAGTCACATGCAGCTATTCAACATGATGATTCAAACAAATGGAGTGATGCTGATCCATTGATCATTGTCTTTTGCAGGTCTAGATTTCAAAGCTACAAAAATCGTAGTTCAAGGTACCTTTTGTTTTTCCAAATACTGGAAGTGACATCTCTTAGGCTATCTCTGAACATCCTGCTATCTTTGTTCTCCCTCTTCATACAGGACTATTCCTCTATTATCAAAAGGCTAGGGACAGTGTCTCTGAAACCACATAGTCATCAACTTGGGAATTATTGCATTTCATTGATTGCTGGGCCCTACTCCAAACTTACTGAACCTCTTGAAGAAAGTCAGTGGTTTTTAAAAAAATGAGGTTTTCTATAGAGCTCTACAGTGATTCTGGCACTACCAATCCACAACACAGTGTTTATAATCATTGGCTGAGGCACTGCCTTTAAATTCTGATTTTTAACACTTTGGAAAAATCCACTTGATAGATCCCCTCCACAGAATTAATCTGCCAAGTGATATCTTTGTTTAAACAGTTGGTTTAAGAAATAATTTCTAGAGGAAAAAAAAATTTCTAAAAAATTTTTAGAAAAAAAATAGAGTTGTGCTACCCCTCTATATTTACACCCCAAATTATTACCATACTCAGTCTCTGAACATTAATATTCTTCCTTTCTTTACCTTCCTATACTCTGATTTTTTTCCAAATTTTTTTTCTCAGTATTCTGATTGGTAGAAATATACAGATCTGCATTAATATATATTAGTGTGTGAGTCCTCTTAAACTCATTCCTACATAACTGATATTCACAGTAATGTTAACTGTGGTCACCAAGAGAATCTTTTCCTCACAAAAATGCTTTCTAATGACAAGATACCACTCTATCCTAATATCATATGAGGTTCCAGGGCCAAAAGATATTTGTTTTTAATCCATTACCCTAATTATAAAGGACCTAGTTATAAAATGTAAGCGAATAGAGCATTGCCAATATGTTAGGAGTGGTCATAGCCATGCTAACCTGCAAATTTATCATTCTCCATTTACAAACACATGTAGGATTAGTAATTAGTAATCACCTTCTGCAGTGCCTTGAGATCATTCACATGGGGGTTAAAGGAAAACAGAAGTGCAGGTCAGTTTTTTATCTGGCCTGGGTCTGATGCCCAGGTATTAAAGTCCCTTAAACCTCACAGAGGCAAATGATAGCTTTCTGTGCCCTGCTCTGCTGTCACATCCAAGCTTGACTCAGCTTCCCTTTTCCTCAGTCTTTTCTAATGCAATGCAGCATCTTGACTGTGTGTGTGTGTGTGTGTGTGTGTGTGTGTGTGTGTGTGTGAGAGAGAGAGAGAGAGGTGAGAGAGAGAGAAGTACAGATTGCCTTCAGCTGCTAGCTAGCTGCTGGCTAGCTTGGGAGAATACTAAAAAGGAATTTATGCATCAGCACAGGTTTCACAGATGAGTCTCTCTATACTTTTTTCTTTTCCTTTCCAGTTTATGTTGCTAGATAATTTATTGAGAAGAGGCCTCTAAGTAAGGTTTTTATAGCACCCAGTTGGAAACTTGCCACTAATCTTCTCTGGCATGATAAGCCTATGCCAGTCTCTTTGGTTTTCCATCTTCCCTCTCTCTATTTTCCCCTTCACTAAATTGATCCTCACTAAATAAAAGAACAAAAACATGTTGATGAATCAAAAGTGGGTTTAACTTTAATAATTTACTATGTAATTTCATGGCAAGCCTTTTAATGATGCTTAATTTTCTTAATGCTCTTAATCCTCTGTAAGAAAAATGTTGATAATGCTACACATTATTATATTTGAGGGAGGAATGTGTTCCTGCAAGTAATTGCTTAATTACTTTAGTGGATTGTGTACTGCCGACTTGATGTGCCTCTCCATCTGTTTTCTTTAATTTATTGAATTGATGCCATTTGACAAAAGAGCAAATGGAAGTCACATGAGATAGGGATGATAGGTCATCAGCCTCAAGGCTTTTGGGAACATAGGGTGGTGATGCAGAAACTTTTATCTACCAGCTAAAGGACAAAATCCTGAACTTCAGGACTCATCTCCTGTATTTAAATTCTGACGCCTGCCATTCATAGTTAAATGAACCCAGAAAAGCCTCGGTGTTCTCAACTACAAAATGGGAATAATAATCAGTTTAGCAAGCATATACTGAACATTGTTTTCATGTGTCAAATAGTCTTTAGAAACTGGGTATGTGAAGATAAATAATAACCTTAATGATTCATTATACTGTTGCCTATCTTCTTTTTTCATTATTAAGTTGGGCATCATACAGTACATCATTAGTTTTTTGATGCAGTGTTCAATGATTCATTAGTTGTGTGTAACATCCAGTACTCAAAACAACATGTGCCCTCCTTAATACCCGTAACCTGGCCACCACATCCCCATGGCCCCCTCCTTTCTGTAACCCTCAGTTTGTTTCCCAGAGTCCAGAGTCTCTCACGTTGCCTGTCTTCTTAATGGCATTAATGTGAGAACCAAGAGAAAAAGTGATTGGAAAACTCAATATTCCCTGCCTTGGGTATGGTGGCTTTAACCTTATCCAGATTCAGCTCAGTTACTCCCTCTTCTGTTGAATTTTAATGCTTTTTCTGCTTTGCAAAGTGGAAAACAGTTATCGTATACTGCTTTGATCTACAGTGCTAATGGAATAGGATTTGAATTGGCTCTAGTTTTGAGAGCTCCCACATGTATTTTTCAACCTCAGTGAACCATGAACTGAAATCATTCTTTTCCTCTTGAAAACTTGGATCTTGACTGGTCAAGTTTGATTTGGGACATCAAAGTTCCTTGTAAAGTAGGTTTGATCTCTCAGAGTCATCTGATTAAATGCAAAGACTTTCCAGTTCATTTATGGCCTAATGCTTAAGAACATGTACTTTAGAGTCAAACTAAATTTGGTTCAAAGCCTGGCTTTTTTTTTTTTTTTTTTTTTAGTATGAGCTATGAATTTGGACAAGTTATCTAATTGCTCTAAGACTCAGTTACCATCTGTGTAAATTTGAGATAATAGTATTTGTGTTGTTGTGTAGGATAAAAGAAATAGGTACATGAGATGATTATTACAATGTTTGGTACATAATAAGTACTTTAGAATGGTAGCTTAAATAAATAGATAGCTCATCCTAAATTTGCTGCAATAAAATTATAGTCTGTATATCTAAATTTTCTCTCTTATCCTCCAAGATATTTAGTATTGCATTTCTGGATTAATCATTTTAAAATTGTGTTTCTGTCCTGTTTTTAAACTTAATAATCCAATGACTCCTAAATAATTATAGAATGCTTCCTAATTTTACATAAATAAATAAAACATAATAAATCTGTGGAGCCTTTCAGAGGTTTTATGAAAAACCTGTAACATTGCTTGCAAAACTTCAGGTTTATAAGAATAAATACACTTTGAGAAGGAGGGGATCAGCAGTGTGCTGGTAAATGGCTAACAGCTAGCTTTCATTTTAAAAAAAGAGAGAGAGAGAATGGGGTGAAGAAGGGACAGGAGAGAAGGAAGAGAGGGAAAATAAGCAAACAAACCTGATTTTATTGTTGCCTATTTTCATAGGATAAATACTCTCACCACTGCCTATTTCAGGCCACTAACAACAGTTGGTTCATAAAATTCCTAATAATGTTTAAGAATCAACTATTGCAAGCCAGCAAGAAAAGTCTATAATATAAATTGGAAGAATTCATTAGTTTTATTAGATTCTAAAGCAATATCTATGACTAAAGAAATGCAAGGAATCACTGGCTTTTAAAATAAAATACAAACACCACTTCACATATAAGATTCTCTAAAACATACCCTTACCTTAAAAGGTTTTTGTTGTTTAATTGCTTTTCTCTTTTTCCTTCTGAAAATAAATTGGTTTAGTTCATTATTCCCCACAATTATGCCTTTATCATATTGTAATTACTGTGGCTACTCTTCCATATCCATTTCTGTCAACCCAAAATGTAACTAATATTCAAGTCTTTACCCAGAATGCTTTGCTCCCTTTCCCAAGTTTATGTAACATTATTTACCCTTGCTTCCTCCTTGTTTTATGTATCTACCTATGTTCTGTCTGATCATTGGTTGACACTACATGGAATATTCTGCATTCCAAAATGTATTTCTTCATAAATACTTGATATAACCTAAGATTCTTGATCATTTTTTTTAAAGAATTTATTTATTTGTCAGAGAGAGATCATAAGTAGGCAGAGAGGCAGGCATAGAGAGAGAGGGAAGCAGGCTCCCTGCTGAGCAGAGAGCCCCATGCGGAGCTGGATCCCAGAACCTTGAGATCATGACCTGAGCTGAAGGCAGAGGCTTAAACCACTGAGCCACCCAGGTGCCCCTGATCATTTCTTTTTTTAAAAAAGATTTTTATTTTTATTTATTCAGACAGAAAAATAGAGAGAGAGAGAGAGAGAGAGAGAAAGATCATGAGCAGGGGGAGAGGAGGAAGGAGAGGGAAAAGCAGGCTCCCCACTGAGTAGGATCCCTATGTGGGGCTCTATCCCAAGACGTGGACATCATGACAGAGCCAACGCAGACATTTAACTGCCTGAGCCACACAGGTGCCCTCTAGATTATTTCTTCAAGGAACATTTGTATGCCAACTCTAAAGTATAAAGATGTTAGATTTGTTTTCATATTATGAAATTTGAACAATCGATATCCCCTTGTTTATAAAATATCTTATCTTTTAAAATAACATTTATATTAGATTGATATAAAGCATTTTTTGAACAATGATACTTTTTGTCATCTTAAGAAGTTTGTGGGGTAACTGTACAGTTTGATTACTGACAAAAAAAATGTTCAAATGCATTAATACCATGCTAAAGAAGCAATAGGGAAACAACGCAGGTCTTCCTTGTTTATTTTTTAAATTTAGTTTTACTCATCACTCAGCATCAGGGAAACACAAATCAAAACCACAATGATACACCATCTCATGCCAGTCATAATGGCTAAAATTAAGAAGTCAGGAAACAACAGATGTTGGCAAGAATGCACAGAAAGGAGAGCTCTCCTACACTGTTGATGGGAATGCAAGCTGGTGCAGCCACTCTGGAAAAGAGCATGAAGGGTCCTCAAAAAATTGAAAATGGAGCTACCCTGCAACCCAGCAATTGCGCTACTGGGTTTTTACCCCAAAGATACTAATGTAGTGATCTGAAGAGGCATGTGCACCCCAATGTTTATAACAGCAATGTCCAAAATAGTCGACTATGGAAAGAGCCTAGATGTCCATCAACAGATGAACGAATAAAGAAGATGTGATATATATATATATATAGTGATATATATCACAATATATCACATATATCACATCTATCTATCTATCTATATATATACACATCTTCTTTATCCATTCACTTGTTGAATGGATAAAGGATATGGGTATATGTTATAAATATACATATTTATAATATATATTATATATATCACATATATTATATATTATATATATATAAATATCCATGTTGTTGCAAATGGCAAGATTTCATTTTTTGATGGCTGCCCTAATATTCCTTTATATATATATATATATATATATATATATATATTTATTTATATATATATATATGTTGCCATTTGCAACAACATGGATGGAACTAGAGGGTATTATGCTAAGTGAAATAAGTCAGTCAGAGAAGGACAATTATCATATGTGGAATCTGAGAAACAAGGCAGAGGATCATAGGGAAAGGGAGGAAAAATCGAAACTAGACAAAACCAGAAACGGGGACAAACCATAAGAGACTCTTAATCTTGGAAATAAACTGAAGGTTGCTGCAGTGGAGAGGGGTGGGAGGAATGGGGTAGCTGGGTAATGGACACTGGGGAGGTATGTGCTATGGTGAGCACTGGGAATTGTGTAAGACTGATGAATCACAGACCTGTACCCTTAAAACAGATAATACATTATATGTTAATAAAAAATAAAATATAATAAAATTAAATAAATAGATAAATTTAGTTTTATTTTTTCTCTTAAGTGCCATATTTCCTAAAGAGTTACACACAAAAAAATTATGAATTATTGGTTAGATATACATAAAAGGAAATACCATTTATAACTAAAACAAAGTATTTGTCTATATAACTATATAAATATACATTATATAACTAATCAATATACACATTATATATTGACTATATAGAGCCATATATACTATATATAGTATAAATATATCTATATATATCAATTGTGAAACAAAAAGTAATCCACCAAAAGCAACATAATCTGCATAAAAATGAAGCAAATAAATTAAGGGCATAACAATTTAGGATTAAGAATATAAAGAAAAGCTGACAATCTGATAGGTATTAATTATGAAAATGAATATAAGTGGATTAAACCTTTTTTTCAAACATGGAAAATAGCAAATTGAATGAATAAGCAAAATTCAATTATATTATTTATAGGCAAAGCCAGTTCAGGCAAATTTGAAAAAGAAAGCTTCATATCACATAAGGTAGAATTAGGTTAAATAAATAAGACTGTTATTTTCTATGGATAAAGCACTGTTTTCTTCTGCTAATTATGTTTGGTTCCGTACACTTAGTGGCCCATTCCATCCCAATACTGCATTAACTATTATGACAATAAAGGAATTAGAAAAGGCAAGAACCTACAAAGACCCCCCCAAAAAAGGGAAGTTTCAATATAAGAAATTTTTGAAAGCAGAAAGGAAATATTTAATTGTGTTTTGTCTTAAAAATCCAGAGAAATTGGAGCAAGTACTCTGCATGGTAAAGCAAGAAGCAAGAAACTAATAGCTTAAGAATTAGGTGGACCTGGATGACATCTAAAAGTTTTACAGGCTGAGCGGCAAAAAGCAGTATTAGACTCATCCCTCACAGCCCCAGCACAGCACGTAGTCAAGCAACTGCTCCTTTCCTATCCTGACTAAAACAGAACTTCACATTTTCACATTTAAATGTTTCCCTAGTAAAATAGCCAAGCCTATTTTATTTCAGGACATTCTTTTACTGGACAAACCTATCCAAGTCCAAGTCCTCAGTGGCTTCAATCAGATTTATAGTGCGTCACTCAAAGTAAAATAGACAAAAATCTTGTGCATTGTATTGGATTACATTGTATGTGTTTATGTGTGTTTGTATATATATATATATACATATATATATAATGTATTAATGTTCTATATTTTCAAGAACTCATTAAAATTGTATCTTCTCAAAAACAGCCTCAAGATAAATAGTGATGATATTGTACCACAGAATTAGTAGTGCCTATACTTTCTGATCACAAAGGAAAATTTCAACGTATTACATCAACTAGATATAAGACAAAGAAAGATTAATCTCTTTACTAGTTTTTAGATTAAAAAAAGAAAACATATTGTAGCTTTAGAGTATATATCATAATGGATTTGTTCTTAACTTACATCAATAACTTGGCTTAAGAAAATCTAGGCTTACAATTATTTTATCTGAAGAGTTTGACAATATTATTATATCTTCTTGTCTGAATACTTGCAGAAGATGTATCTGCCATCGGCATGATATTTTTGGTTTTGTCTGAGTTGACTTAGTTAAGCAATTTCTTTTCTCTCTGCTTACTTTTTATGATTTGTTTTTTCCTTTGTACTTCCCTATTTTTATTTATTTATTTTTTTAAATAATTTATTTATTTGACAGACAGAGATTACAAGTAGGCAGAGAGACAGGCAGAGAAAGGAGGAAGCAGGCTGCCCGCTGAGCAAAGAGCCGGATGTGGGGCTTGGTCCCAGGACCTTGGGATCATGACCTGAGCCAAAGGCAGAGGCTTTAATCCACTGAGCCACCCAGGCACCACCCTATTTTTATTATTATTCTATAGTTTCTGTATGACATGTAGGTATGCATTTATTTTCATTATTTCTATATAAACCTAAGTATGTCGTTTTTAACCCAATTGATACGTTGCATCTTTGAGAAACTTTGGAAATTTCTGAGCTTTTCCATGTTTTACTCTTACTTCTCTCCAGTGATTTTCTCTTTGAGATTCTTTAGCTCTTTCAACATTACATGGAATTTGAAAATTATCATTCTAACATATATTTCTTAAATTTCCTTCTTATACTTTATTTTTTACATATTTTTACTTCAATGTGCTAGATTACTCTGATTTATTTTCTAAGAAAGAACTGCCATTTTAATTCTTTTTTTTTTTTTTTTTTTTTTTTGAGCGGGGGTTATGGAACAGAGGGAAAGGGAGAGGGAGAATCTTAAGTAGGCTCTACTCCTAGCACAGAGCCTGATCTCAGGACCCTGAGATCATGACCTGAGTTGAAATCAAGTGTTGGACATTTAACTGACTAAGCCACTCAGGCACCTCAGTGTTTCTTCTTTGTATTCTTTGAATATTTGTAGGCTTTTACTACAAATTTATCCTCAGTGAATACTTCATTCCTGCCTCACTCCCTAAGAACCCCCACTTCCACCCAATCCCATGGGTGGACTGTGAATACCATGTTCAGCAAGCATGTAGAGTATTTTTTCCTGTTTTCTGCAAGTTGTCCTGTCCAGAACCATTGCTTACATTGTAGGCAAGTAGAGCCCAGTATAGCATATTTTTAGATTCCTTAGGAGTGTATGATTTTTTTTCTATTTTTATTATTGATGGGAAGCATGAACAAAGAACAGCTTTCTTTGCTTGTTGGAATTTATGGGCACATCTATCTGTTCCTCTATTACCTTTCACTATGGGGAGCAGCCCCAACATTTGGCAAGCTCTCAGTTCTAACCCATTGCCTTGTACAGCCCAAGGCAATGTCAGCTTTCTTCTGAAGCTTTCAAAGGACAGCTATTACTTAGTAAATTCTCTATATAATTATCCTATAACTTTGATCCCTGAGGCATTGGTTTGTGAGCAAACAGCACTGGATCTCAATTAGCCTTGATTGTAGTACTTAAAGAGTCCTACCTGTCCTATTTTAGCTCAGCAATTAAGCTTTCTTTCTATGTAATTGACACTACATTTTATATATAATTATTTATAGTAGCAATAAATTGAAATTACCTAGATTCTCATCAATATGTGAAAAGGCAAAACACTTTTAGTCATACAGTAAAATATTTTACATCAGTTAAATGTATTTCACTAAGTCTACATGTATCAATAATGTTACAGAATGCAATATTTAGCTTGGCAAGAATGGATACAATATAATATTGAGAATAAAAGGCACACAAAAATGTGACATTTTTATAGGCACAAAAATACATAAATAATTGTAAGACCTGTTTAGTATATGCAGACACTACCTTCAGAAACGAGATAAACCCTGAAAGAGATGAGGAGATAGCATTTTGAGGTCATGACAGTGGCATTTAGCTCTTTTTATAATGTATAGTTAAAATAAAATTATAAAAGTAATTATAGACAAATAATGTTTATCACCTCTGGTACATAGTGCTCCAGAGCACATTATGCTATTTTATTTAATTTGATCTATTTTTAAAATATTGCATATATTTCCTTGATACTTTATTTTCTATAGGTACTATTACTGTGATTATTATATTAAGTAGCATTTGGACTTCCTCTTCATCTGACAATAAAAGCTGAGAAAAAATAATTTTATTTATACCCTATTTCTCATTTTCTTCCCCTTACTCTCTCAAAGTTTATTATTTACATTATTTTTTTATGAATTTATTTATTTGTTTGAGAGGGAGAGAGAGAGTTAGTGAGCAAGGGAGAGAGAGTACAAGCCAGGGAAAGAGGCAGAAGGAAAGGCATACTCCCCACTGAGCAAAGAGCCTTGATGTGACTCAATTCCAGGACTCTGGGATCATGACCTGAGCTGAAGGCAGATGCTTAACTGATTGAGCCACTCAGGCACCCTATTTACATTACTTTAAAAACATCAGTTTTTTCTATTTTCTCAAATTTCAGTGGTCCCAGTCCTGTTTGTTCTTCTTTCTAGAACATCAAACAGTACCATAACCCTATAAATATATCATTTTAATTTACAATTGTATATTTAAAGAATTCAGTACTTTCTCTGAAAACTCCTGTTTTAAATTGTCCACTGATCACTTGGTGAACTGAAATGGATTCTCAGGTTCCCTTAAAAATTTCTCATGGAAACTTTATTCCCTGAGTTATTATATGGTCAAAAATATTTTCTTTAAAATTCAGTATGGTTTTCATATAAATGCCATGAGACAGTTTTTTTCTTTTCTTTAAGACCTAGCAGATACCATTCCCTTTTTCTACTCTTCATTAATTCATTCACTCATTAATTCATCTAACAAATATTTATTGAGTTTTTAATATGTCACTGGCCCTTTTCTAGATAATGAGAATACAATTAGAGTAAAACAGAATAATTCTGTGGAAATTTCTGCTGCCAGCATGATTTTTATCTACTTTGTAAGTAAACAAAAATTCTTTTTTTTTTTTTTTTTTTAAAGATTTTATTTATTTATTTGACAGACAGAGATCACAAGTAGGCAGAGAGGCGGGCAGAGAGAGAGAGGAGGAAGCAGGCTCTCTGCTCAGCAGAGAGCCCGATGCGGGACTCGATCCCAGGACCCTGAGATCATGACCTGAGCCGAAGGCAGCGGCTTAACCCACTGAGCCACCCAGGCGCCCCAGTAAACAAAAATTCTTAATAGGATGTTCATAATTGTTACTTTTTCAAAAGATTTTATCTATTTTAGAGAGAGAGAATAGGAGTTAGTAGAGGGACAGTGAGGGAGAGACAGAGAAGGAGAGAAAATCCAGACTCTGTGCTGAGCATGGAGCCCAAAGGGCTGTGGGGTTGATACCAGGACCCTGAGGTCGTGATCTGAGCTGAAACCAAGAGTCAGACACAATCCACTGAGCCACTCAGGAGCCCCAACCATTTATTTATTTATTTATTTATTAAAAATTTTATTTATTTATTTTACAGACAGAGATCACAAGTAGGCAGAGAGGCAGGCAGAAAGAGAGGAGGAAGCAGGCTCCCCATGGAGCAGAGAGCCTAAAGCGGGGCTCAATCCCAGGACCCCAGGATCATGACCGGAGTGGAAGGCAGAGGCCTTAACCCACTGAGCCACCCAGGCGCTCCTGTTTTCTGTTTTTATATGCTGTAATTTGCCTATGCAGTATCTCAATACCAGTCATGCCATTTCATGTTCTTTTAATATGACAGATATTCCAGGCTTTTTTTTCTTACTAAAAAATAATTTTGTCTTTAAAATTATGTTAGCTGTACTTCAATTTATTTACATGTCTTCTTCATGACGCATTTCAGACCTCTTATTTTGGATTTCATTATCTAAAATATAATAGTGAGCAGGGATTAGGAGTGGGATGGGTAGGGAAAGTGGCGTTTAGCCCATTTTTTGTCGTTGCAAGTAGTGGGGAGTTTATAGGGAAATTGGATTAAATGTTATAAATGTATATTATATAAGTAGACTTTGTAAATATAAAAATGAAAAAATATTCTGAGTTACTAGAAAAAATAATCTTGAAGAATTTTGGATGATAGAATCTGAGAATGTTTTTCATTTCAAAATAATTAAATAAAAGCATAAAATAACATGATTTATATAGATTTCGATAAATGGATTTATTACAGGACTCCAGTAGATTTAGGAAATTTAAAAAGATTCGTCACCATTGTGACAGTATAGAAAGACATTTATCCTTGTCTCCGATCATTTTTACATCTTTGATCACTTTCATCTATTTGCAAATAAGCCATACTAGTTTATTTTTTAACCTCATTCAGAGTACTCAGGATATTCTGTATTTTGCTTCTCCCAACATTAATTTCTGGGTTACCTATGACTCTTTTCTTCTATATTGAGTGCTCTTTCTCACTTCTCTTGTCTTTGAGATCTATTTCAGCTTTGAATTTCTTGCTTGAACTTATAATAAGTGGTATAGACAGAGTTTGCAACAGTGTTGCTTTTTATTTTGGTTTTTAAGGATAATTTTCATGAGAAGGGGGGAATATATTTTTTTCTCTGCTACCTTAATACCAAAAGGCAACTAAGCTATTTTCATTTTTTCCCAAAGTTTTAAGTGTGGTGAAAAGATTCCAAGTGCATTTTATGGTTTTACTACAGTTTCTATATTATTACCTGAAGACAATGGAATGAATAGCTAAAAAAATCCAGAGGAAACTACACAGAATATTTTAAAAGATTATCTTTCAGTATATGAAAGTTTTTTTATAGTTCCATTTATCATTCTTAAATGATAAAATAAGAGAATACTGGAAAAAATCTTCATTTGTTTTAGACTAATTATAAATTTTGAAAATGAGAAAGGAGACATAAGATTAGAATTATATGCCAGAAGTTTAAAGAAATTCCAAATAGGGGGTGCCTGGTGGCTCAGTGTATTAAGCCTCTGTCTTTGGCTGGGGCCCTGATCTAAGGGTCCTGGGATGGAGCCCTTCATCAGGCTCTCTAATCAGCAGGTAGGCTAGGTAGGCTGTTTCCCCCTCTCTCTGCACCTGCCCCTCTGCCTACTTGTGATCTTTCTCTGTAAAGTAAATAAATAAAATCTTTAAAAAAAAAAAAAGTTCCAAATGATTCTAAAGAGTACTAAATAAATCAGAAAATAACATTAAAATATAAAGGAACGCTAGATTTCCAAAAGGAAATATATCTAAATCTGAAAGCAAGAATAAAATTTAAAAGCAGATATGTTAAATCTTTGTTTTAAATGGCACCAGACAATAAAAATGTTGATCATATAAGGCATTTGTGCAAATTGGTGTGAAAAACATTGATAATGTAATCGATACAAAAAGAAAAATAATTCCAGAAATATTCACAGACGACTTTATTACATATAATAAAGAAATTTTTAGAATAATAATCTAATAAATATTGAAACAAGTATAGGTGATAAGGAATAAATTGTAGTTATTGATGGATTACTATATGCAAATCACATAAATTACATATTTTATAGAATGTCTATCTCATGCATATTATTATCCCCCATTTTATAAATAAAGTCACAGTCTAGTACCTAGGTATTTTAGTCAGAGGCAGGAGAGTTAATATGTGATAAGGTCAAGGTGGCACAAAAACCTGTTTGAATCCAATGACTATGAAATAACACAAGTTGTCAGTATTTTCTTTAACATTTAATTAATGCAGACTGCTGGTAATATAAAATAGTATAAAATTTTAGAAAAAAATGATTAACAATAATCAATAAGAATTGTTTAAATGCCCATGCTATTGGATCCTGTATCTTTGGTTCTGTGTATTTTTTCTCTGAAAATATTTTAGTGACCTAATTATAAAGATAAGAAATCATGAAAAAATATGCCTTTTATATTTTAATCAGTTGGGGCACCTGGGTGACTCAGTAGATTAAACATCTGATTCTTGGTTTCAACTCAGGTGATGATCTCAAGGTCATGGGATCAGAGTCCTGAAAGTGAGATCTACACTCAGTGCAGAGTCTGCTTCAGATTCTTTCTCCCTCTCCCTCCCTCTCTGCCCTTCCCTGTTCATGCATGGTCTCTTTCCCTCTCTCCTTCAAATAAATAAAATAAATAAGTAAATAAATGGATAAATAAATAAATAAAATCTTTTTAAAATTTTTAAATTGATCAATAGAAGAATTGTCAATACATTTTCTTAATATGAAAGCACTTGGTTATTTCAAGATCATAATTTTTTTAAAAAGTACATATCAGGAAAAGTTGAGTCAAACCCTTATTTTCTAGTCATTTTAGGTAATATAATATTTTAAAATTAAATATAGATATTCTAATTAATCTTGAATATGTTTATGAATTTAATGTACTAGTGATTTTGAATAATCTTCTTAAATCATTTTATCAACCACCTCCAAGTTACGGAGGAATGGCCCTATACTAAAAAAGTTAGAGGTCATTCTTTTCTTCATATATCAAGTACAAAAATAATTTAGAAATTAATAATCCACATACTTATATTTATCACTTAATTTTGGGAGATTCATTTTAAATATTGTCAATATTTGCTTCAGATTTTCCTAATGAGAGGAAATATTACTCTGGTCTACTTTTGGAAATACATTTCTCCATCTGTGTCTGTGTAGTCAGAGTCTCTTGGTTTTAAGTCCTTTGGTTTTGAGATAAGAGTAGAGGGATTTTAGATTGCTTTTTTCCTCTGTTATTTAGCAGCATTTGATTTTATGTCATAGTTTTTATACTTGCTCTCTTGCTGTTCATCCTGTTTTATGTAAATTATAATTTTAGAACCTTATTGCTTGTAAGAGATACTACATCTTACAATCTCCAGAGCTTTATCCCTTACAGTAAGATAAATTTGCTGGCCCAAAAGGGTAGATACGAATTCCTGTTCTTTCCCAAATTATCCTGGATACCTTGCAAAACCATGATACCGATCTTTGAATCATTTCAAAATTTAAGTAATGTAAACATGCCTGTCAACTATACTAAATGGGGAATCTGAGATTTACCTTACTTGAAAACTAAGACATTAGCCTGCTGCAGATTTGTGGATGCAGATAGAGGAAATGGAACCCTGGTCCAAAGACAACGACTGTTATTCATGGTAAAACAAAATCATGTACATCACCATATTTACTTTAATTTCCCATATCCCCCAGCCCTGTGAAGATATTATAGATGAGCCACGATGGATGCCTTCATGTGGAACAGGTTGCAATACAGAAGAGGAATTCTAACTTTGGAGATGTTGTCTTTTATAATGAACATAAATCTTGTTAGGCTTGTTCAATGGAGGAGACATCTCTATTTTCCAAATCTATAAACCTGCTCTTTGCTCCATAAGGAAACACTGTTTTTCTCTTTCAAAACCGTTAGGAAACCTTGCCTATTTTGTCCAGGGGGAGATAATATCTCTATCTTCCAAAGTTACTTAATACACGGATATTGTGGGGTTATTTAAAATTTTATTTACCTTTTTTTGGGGGGGTGAGAGAAAATGAGCAGAGGAGGGAGAGGCAGAAGGAGAGTTGAAAGAGAATCCTAAGCAGGCTCCATGTATGAGGAATATGTTAATAATTACACACAAGACTCTGTTTCACAATCCTGAGATCACGACCTGAGCCAAAACCAAGATTAGGACACTTAACCAACTGACATACCAAGACACCCCAATATACAGTCTATTAATTGTTAAAGAGAGAGCACAGAATAAAGACAGTCAAGATGTGCAGAAACATGAAACACCAATGACAAATTGTTTTCCAATAGTTGTTGGCTGAATTCAGTGGAAGAAGATATTTACTTACATGATGTTGGGTAATTCACAGAATCACACTCAAAACTTTTACTACGGTTTTGTCCCAGCGATTTCTGCTTCCTTGTATCAGTAACTTCCAAAGGCAGGTCTATCTAGTTGGTGTATCCTAAATCCTAGTCTGACATTTTCACTGTAAAAGAAGTAATTATCCAGAAATTTTCAATCTATAGGCAAAGGATAGCTTTATTACTAATTAATATTCTTCTAGAAAGGAAGTTCCTCAAGTATAGGAAGGAATTAAAATAACAAAGAGCCAAATATATTACAGGTGTCCACTATTATTTGGGAGTAATATACTGTCTGAAGTTTAATGCTGTGATTAGCAGAATTTCAGCACCCATTGTCTTTGGTCCCTGATGTTGTGCCATACATATGTTGCATTACATGGCAAATGGAACTTTGAAGATGCAATTAACATTTCTAATTAACTGACCTTTAAAAAAGGAGATTATCCTAGATTATCCAGATGGTATCATTGTAATCATGTGAGTTTTGAAAACAAAAGAGGAAAGCAAAATATGAATCAGAGAGACTGTAAGTATGAGAAGAACTCTATATATCTCTGCTAGCTTGAAGATAGAAAGAGCCATGTCAAAACCATGAGAAGGAAATAAACTGCCAGTAATTAGTGGACTTGGAAGAAGATCTGAAGCCTCAGATGGATATGATATTTAAATGCTGCCATGTAATCTTATTTCATAAGAATTGGATATTAGTTAGAATATGATGGCACCAATATTTACTTTCAGAAAGTTCTAAATCTTGGCATTGTTACTTCTATCCATGTATTTCAAGGTTTAGAGATACATAATATAAAAAATAATAATCTTCAAGCACATGTTAACATTATCTTATGTATTAGAATGTTTACTTTCTTAATTCCAATGTTTTTTAAATTGTTTTGATTATAACTTGGAGAAACTCTTGTTTGTGCACTATTATATATTTAATACATGATAATATTATTCTCAACAACAATGAAAAATAGATGCATGTATAAACAAGACCAGTAATCATTTCTTAGCATCCACTTGGTCAGGTAAATTGATCAAAAATGATCAATTAATTGGTCAGATAATCAATAGTTCCTTCTCTTTAGGAGCTCATGATCTGTAGTTCTCAAACTTTAGCATGTGCTGGAATAACCTGGAGGAATTGTTAAAACACAGACTGCTCAGTACTCCTGCACTCCACACTCCTCAGAAGTTTATGACTCAGTAGCTCTGGGTGGGACCTGAAAATTTATATTTCAAACTTGTTCCCAAATGATGCTGATGTTGCAGATCCAATGATCACCCTTAGAGATACACTAGCCTTTGGTATTACCTAAGTCATAATTAATAGATAGATAGAAAGAAATTGAAGAAAGGAGAAAGAGAATGGAGGGAGGGAGGGAAAGAGGGAAGGAGGAAGAAAGGAAACGGAATCAGGAATAATTGTAAGTGGAAAGGAACATTAAACATCTTATTATGATTAATACCAGTTTTTCAATTAGAATCCATTGGAAATTTCTATTTCATTATTTGAAAATAAACACTAGTGGCCCTCTTCAATTCTTAAATTGTATGAGGAATATGTTTTTAATATAGAAAGCAACATTTTGCAAAGGGAAAGTAACAGAATCCATGATCTATCATAGCTACCACTAAAATTTGGGGAAATGATCATATACACTACATATATTTATAAGTAAGCTTTGGTATTTATATCTCTAAAGGAGAAATCATTTCACTTCACAAGTATATCAATACAAATTGATATATTGTCAAGAACAATATCTCTAACTACATTCTACAGGTCTTAATCCAAACAAAAATCTCTCTATATATGGATTTAATTCTTATTTAGTTAAGGAAATAGCCCTTACTCCAATATTATGAAATTGTTATTATTTTTTTATGTTTATAATTTTATATAGTATTCACATGAAATCGGATTTTGTGTATAGTAGAAATTATTGGTCAAGTTGCATCTTTTCCCTCACAGATGTCTACTTTTCCTTATATTATTTAAGTATGACCCTTCTCCAGTGAATGGGAAGTGTCAGCTTTGTTAGCAATCAAAGGTCTGCATAAGCTTAGATCTAAGTTTTCTATTCTGTTATATTAATTTATTCTTTTAATCCACCTCTATCATGGTCTTTTAATTATTATAGAATTTTAAAAGCCTTTATATTTTTTTCCCTAAAAGACCAAAGCTTAATCATTTCTAAGCGTTTTTTAAGCCATTCTTAGCCTGCTTTTGTTTTTGTTGTTGTTGTTGTTGTTAATTTGAATTTTTTATCCCTCACACACACACAAATTGGAATTTTTATTAAGATTGCATTGAATATATATAAATTTGTATTATCGTGGAGGAAACTGGTATACTTATTATTTTGAGTCTTACAATCCTTGGGCACAGTGTCTTCTTTCCATTACTAAATTCTCTAATATTGTTCAGTACTACTTAATTTATATTATTTCTTGTAGCTCTTAACCCACTGAGCCACCCAGGCACCCCCTATTTCTTGTAGCTCTTTAACACAGCTCCGTTTCATTCTCTCTGTTTCTCTCTCTCCCTTGCATGTGTTTTTTGTTGATAAATAGAAATACAATTGAATCTTCTAATTTATTAATATAATACACACTTTATTGACATGATGTCATTTAAATATTTGGTATTTTTTCAAGTGAAATTGTCTATTCTGAGATTTTTCTTTGTGGAATGGTTTTATAGTTATAGGAATATTTCGATTTTATATTGTTTTTATCTATCCATTTTTGTAAGTCCTGTTTTCTCATGAATTTGTCCATTTGACCTAACTTTTCAAATCTATTCATGTAAAATTATTTATAATACTGTTTGCATTTTAACATCATTATATTAAACTTTCAGTATATGTAATGATAATAGCTTTTTTCCTATTTGATTTTTTTTTTCTCTCATTTGTATTATTTGCCATTCTTGCATATTGGTCAGAGAATCAGTATTTGCCTTTGCTGACTTTCTATATGGCATGTTTTTTATTTAATTAATTGCTAGCCTTATCTTTATTATTTTTCTATGTCTTATTTTCATTTATTTTGCTGCATTTATATAATTTATTGGGTTATATTCTTCAACCATTAATTTTCTGTCTTGCTCCTTTGCCTGTGTGTGTATGTGTGTGTGTGTGTGTGAGGCTATATTGTGTCTTCACTGCTTTAAGTTTTGTTTTATAATGTTTTTGTTATCATTCAGTGTAAAGTATTCAATTCAATTATGATTTCCTCTTTGGACAATGAGTTACTTATATTTTAACTGGGTAGTTCAGAACATCATATTATGTCGACAATGTTTCCAAACATATATTTTCCCAGTTGTCTAGTTTATTTGGCAATATGTTTGCTCCAAACTGTTCAGTCTTGCTGCATCTAAATTTACTTTTAAATCCCTAGAAATTTATGGATTTATATAATTTATTATAAAGTTCCACAGAGTTAATATCTATTACATATCACAACATTAGATATTACATAATATCTATGAGTATTAATGTCTATTACATCAAAGAATCTCTGCTCACTGTTAAGAATGATGCCATTGCCCATGATAGGTGAAGTAAAAAAAAACAAGAACTTTGTGACATGGAAACTGTAATTACATATACATAAAAACAATTGCACTCATGATGAAGCTAAAGGTGACAGAGTTGTAGGGGCATATTTCTTCAAGAAAATACTGAAGTAATCATACTTCAATGCATAATTATAAGGTATATTCTAGGACAAACCTAAATCTAGAATTAATTATTCACCTTCTAAACCTTTGTTCTTAGCTTTATGTTTATGTTAACCTCTGCCTAGGCTTGACAGATACAGATTGTCTAGTGTATATATGGTAAATCCTGGGCTCTTCCAATTTACCTTGTGCGACGTACTTAATTAGTTAAATACTACCTAAAACTGTGAAACTACCTCGTATTTATGATGATTTTAATGTTCTGTCTCACCCTTGTATACTCTGATTTACAGGCGTGTACTATGGCACTTTGTTATGTGCTTGCAAGGAAGAGAAATTATTACCAAGTTATTTATTTGTTAGCAATAAAGCAATTCATTTATTTTCATGATTACAACAGCTAAATAGTCAAGTAAGGAAATGCATCAGAATCAGCATCTTGCTGCTAGCATAAATGAAAATTACCACTTTAGCCAAGTTCCAGATTTAGAGCAATAGAAAAGTTTTCTCCTAAAGTGTATTCTAAACCAATGATGATATTGCATGTTCTGTAAGACCAATACATTAAACTCCAACTATCACACTATGAAATAGCGGTCCTATCAGGGTTTTATTTGTAGTTCTCACAGAATTTTTGCCTATGAGATGACATCATCAGGATATTGAACATTTGGAGACCAAACAGCTGAGACTTTAAAAAAATGACCTAAAAAAAAACCACAGCCATTCCCCAAATGCCAAGAATAGCTCAATTACAGTCTTGAAGTATCTAGAATTTTTTTCACATAAAAGAGAAAAAGAGAAAATTAATTATATTGAAATATAAATGTAGACAATCAGAGGGATTATCTGAATATGAGCTGATAGCACTAGGGAGCAGAATATTGAAAAATTTAGCAGAAATTTTGTTCTTTCATGGAAAGCTGTGATATGAATCAGTAGTTTATCACCTATATGTCATATGTCATGTTAATAGTTTGAAGGAAATTTACTAAAGACTAGAGTGTGCATAGGTCTTAACTTTGTTTCCCAGTACCTTTATTTTTTTATTAATATGTTTTATTTTTAGAATAGTTTCAATTTTTTTAAATGAAAAGAGAGTAGAATTACATACACTTTCTATTATCAAAGTCAGACATTTATATGACATTGTATATTTATTTCTATTATAATACATATTCTATTAACTAAAATTTATAATTTATTCTGATTTCCTTAGTTTTATAGCTAATATTCTTTTTTAAGATTTTATTTATTTATTTGGCAGAGAGATCACAGGTAGGCAGAGACAAAGAGAGAGGGGTAACAGAAGTAGGGGGAGTGGGAGAAGTAGAAGCAGGCTTCCTGCTGAGCAGGGAGCCTGATGTGGGACTCCATGCTCGGCTCAGTGCTGGTCTCAATCCCAGGACCCTGGGGTCATGACATGAGCTGATGGCAGACGCTTAATGACTGAGCCACCCAGGCACCCCGATACCTAATATTCTTTTAGAATTTTTCAGGATTCTATCCGGGTTATTCCATCTTTTTTCATGTCTCCTTAGGCCCCTCTTTATTGTGAAGTTTACTGAATTTTCCTTGTTTAGGATGACCATGATGATTTTGAGGAGTAAAAGTAAGATATATTGTAGGATGCTCTGCTATTAGAATATGTCACTTATTTGTGGAGCATAACAAATAGCATGGATGACATGGGGAGTTAGAGAGGAGAAGGGAGTTAGGGGAAATTGGAAGGGGAGGTGAACCATGAGAGACTATGGACTCTGAAAAACAATCTGAGGGGTTTGAAGTGGCAGGGGGGTGGGAGGTCAGGGTACCAGGTGGTGGGTATTATAGAGGGCATGGATTGCATGGAGCGCTGGGTGTGGTGAAAAAATAATGAATACTGTTATGCTGAAAATAAATTGAAAATAAATTTTAAAAAAAGAATATGTCTGGTTTTGTGTTTTGGTTTGTTTGTTTGTTTTTTTAGCAATATGCATTTGTGTTTTCTCCATGTCTTTCCATAGCTTAGGAAGGGATTTTAAATAATATTCTATTTTATGTTACACAAAGTTTGTTTATCCATTCATCTACTGAAGAAGGTCTTGGTTGCGTCTGGTTTTATGGCAATTATAAATAAAGCTGCTGTAAAAGTTTAGGTGCAGGTCTTTGTGTGGACATTCCTTTCAATTCAGTTAGGTAAAAAACTGAACAACTGGCTTTATGTGAATTGTATGGTAAGAATGTGTTTAGCATTAGAATATACTGTCCTTCTGTCTTCCGAAGCCACACATCATTTTGTATTGGAAAGTTCTTATTGGTGTGCGTCCCTGTCAGTATTTTGTATTGTCAATTTCCTGTTCCAGTCATTCCAGTAAGTATAGAGTGATATATCATTCTTGTTTTAATTTGCAGTCCTCTAACAATGACATCAAGCATATTTTCATGTGCATATTTGCCATCTGTATATTTTCTTCAATGAGGTATTTGTTGGCTTTGGGATTTTTTTTTTTATTTGTTTTTTCAGGTCTTTTGGCCATTTTTATTTGGGGTTGTTTGTTTTCATATTGATAGGTATGAAAAATTCTTTGTATATAGAGGATTTTAAGTATTTTATCAAATACCTATTTTGAAAATATTTCTCTATTTTTTGGCTAGCCTTCTCATTCTCTTAGTAGTTTTTTTTGCAAATCGTAAGTTTTTCCTTTTAATAAATTCCAACTTATTTATCTTTTCATGGATTGTGTTTTTGGTGTTCTACCTAAAAACTAATTGCCAAATCCAAAGTCACCTAGATTTTCTTCTATTACCTTCTGGAACTTTTATAGTTTTTCATTTTACCTTTAAGTCTATGATCCATCCTGGTTTGTCATTGTGAAGGCAGTGAGGTCAGTGTCTAGATTCATTTTGTTGCAAACAGATATACACTTGTTATAGAACCATTTGTTGAAAAGACTGTCTTTTCTCTATTGGTTGCCTTTGCTAATTTCTCAAAGATCAGTTGACTGTATTTGTGGGTTTCTGACTGTTGGAGTGTCAATGCTGGTCTGTTGATCTACTCTTTCTCCAATAGTGTGCTGCCTTGATCACTCTGAATGTATAATAATCTTGAAGTCTGGTAATGCTTCCAACTTGCTTCCTTTCTCTATCTGTATTATATTGCCTATTCTGTGTGTTGTCTTTTCTAATAAACTTTGTAGTCAGTTATCTACAGAATAACTTGCTAGGATCAATTGTGATTTTGTTTACCCTTACAGATCAATTTCAGAAAAATTGAGATTTTAATGAATGTGAATTTTCTTGAACTATTATTGAATTAAGAATAAAATCTCTTGAATTAAGAATATCTCTATACTATTTAGATTTTTTTTTATTTCTTTCATCAGAGTTTTAAGGTTTTCCATATGTATGTTCTCTACATATTTTGTTTATATATATATGTGCATTTTATTTATGATGCCATTAAATAATATTGCATTGTTAATATCAAATTATATTTATCTTTTCCTAGTATGAAAAAATAAATTTTGTATATTAACTTTAGATCTTAAAATGTTGCTATAAGAATACATTAATTCTGGGAAATTTTAATAAATTCCTTGGAATTTTCTGCAGAGATAATCATGTTATCTGTGAACAGAAAGAGAGTCTTATGTCTCCCTATCCAATCTCTCAATTTCTATCTTTCTCTCCCTCCCTCACTCCAAGATTCCCAATATGATGTTGAATAAGAACGGTGTGAGATAACATCTATGCCTTGTTCTTGATCTGTGCGTATTGGATCTATCAATTACTGAAATTGGGGTGTTGCCGTCTCTAGCCATAATACAGTTTTGTCTTTTTCTCCTTGAAGTTTTATCAGGTCCTGCCTCAGATGTTTTGATTCTCTGATATTAGCTGAATATATCCTATGGATTTTTCTGTTCTTGGAGAAATGACCACTTTATCATCATGTAATAGTTCTCCTTATCCCTGATAACTTTCCATGCTCTGAAATGACTTGTTCTGAAATTAATATAGCTATTCCAACTTATTTTATTGGTATCAGCATGGCATATGTTTCTCCTTTCCTACAGTGTTCACCTCAAAATTCTCCTTCCCAGTTCATACACTAGTAGAAACAACAAATCTGTCTGTTATTTACTGAAGAATTCTCTATTTGTTATTATGCTTCTTTCCTTAAAAATATTTCCTTGAAATACTTGAGGTCCTATCCTTTCAATTTGTTTTTGTTTTTGTTTTTTCCTCAAACTCCATTCACTTCCTTAATTATCTCCTCAATCCTCATAATTTTAAATACCATCTATGTAACAGTGATTTTTAAATTTATATATTTATTCTTGTGTTCACCCTTAAAATTATTTTTATTGAATTGAATTCTCTATAATAGCACCACTTACATGTTTAATAGGTATATACCCAGAACTAAAATTCATCACAGTTAATGATGACTTCAATCCTCCATTTGTTCAAGTCAAAATATTTGTAGCCATCTCATCTTCTTCGTATTTTTCTTCTTGTTTCCCTCCTTCCCTACCCACCTACATCTTTCTCTTTCTCCTCTCTTTTCTTTTCCTTTCCTTTCCTCTTTCATACCCAATGGCAGAGCTATCATAAAATACCCTTGGCATTATTTTCAAAATATTTGCAGAATATGACCATTTCTGACTTTGTCATTGGCCACCACCCTGGTTCATAACATGGCGACTCTTGCTTCTGGATTATTTCAGTAGCCATCTCTCTGTTCTTGCTTCTTTCCTTCCATTATCATCTTTCCCCCAAAACCCCCAATTCCAAGGTCAATTTTCGATATGTCAAATATGTTCATTTTATTTATTTAGGTAGGAAATAACTTAGTCTATAAAAGACTTATTTTTTAAAAGAAGTTTTCAGTTTACAGCAAAATGGAGACCAGAGGGAAGACCGAATCTAGGGCAGTAATCATCATCATTTATGTGACCTATCACCAGTGTAGAGTCAGCTAATAATCTTTGTCTACTTTAAACACTCCCTTTACATGATTTCCAGTAGAAGAAATAGATGATAAGAATATTAAAAGGTTGAAAACCAAAAATACATTAGCTACTTCTCATGTTCTCTGCAACTTGATAGGCATTTGAGTACATTTAACGTCATTTACCACTGATACAATATACAGATATCATCCCAAAGTGAATATGACAGATTTCAAAGTTAATCCCTTCCCATGATGCCAATTTGTCTCTCTTCTTATATTAGTCTTCTGTAATTTGAGTTTGGGATCTGTGACATTCTAGATATATGACTCTAGTAAATATTCTTAACAAAAGATGAAAAACAACCTACTTCACAGGATGGCTGCCTAGAAAAAAAAAATCAACAAAATGCTATAAATCAATATATAAATTATACATTGTTATAAAAATGTGTATATTTGAAAGCACCCTCCCCTCAAGAGATCTTGTTAATTTTGTCATCAATTACAATGCAAATATGGATTTTACTTCCTTGAGTCTTAAGTCTTCTGTATGTTGCAAACCAGAAATCTAATTTCTACTTTGAGATTGATCATTTTATCAGCATTTGGGTGCATACTCTTAATTCTTTTAAGAAATGACCTTTTACAAATTTACAAATTGATTAGGCATTTTAGATATTTTTTTCTTGCTGGGTTTTTTTTTTTTTACTATTCTGGAAAAAATTTTAATACTTTGTTTTTTGGTAGTTTTTGTAGTTTTTGATTCAGAGTAAATTAAGTGTAATGCAGAGATTTCACATGTATCCTGTTTCCCACTTATGTATAGTTTCCCATTTCCATCATCCCCCACAACATGGTATGTTTTGTCACTGATGAATCTACATTGACACATTGTAATTACCCAAAGAACATAGCTTACATTAGGTATAAAGATTGCTTTTTAATTTTTTTTCTTATCAATACCAGTTTAAAAATATATACCAAGAAATGTTTATAGCAAGGGAAGTTAAGGGGAAATAAAATAGGGTTCTTTCATATTCAATATTTATCTGTGCCATGATTTTAAAGAGAGGGAAAATAACATTTCTTTCCATAATAATTTGTTTTCCTAATTTGCACACAATTTATTTCTTATAAAAAGAAATCTTATTGAAAGTCACCACAGGCCCAGGAAAATGCTCAGATCTTATTCAGATTTCCAATATAGCATCTCTAGAATTTGTTTTTCAAAAAGTCCCCACTGGCAAATCATTTCAAAAATGTAAACACATTTGATGTAATGAAGCTATATGCTGCAGTCATCTCTGAAGGATTAACAAATTACTCTCTTTATTCTATTTTACTTGAACAGTATTCCAATGAAATAAATAAAGCAGAGAAGGAAGCAGGAATTGGAAGATGAATAATGTAGCAGTGGCCACTTTTGTAATGTTTCTTGGTTGTATAGTACATTAGAGTTCAGGTAGCTTTTTTTTTTCTGAACCCCATTGTATCTTTACATCGAACCCATAAATTTAGTATAAACAGTAGCTCAATTTACTTAATTTAAGGTGGAGAAAAACCCCAATGGGGGTAAGTGACATATCCAAGGGCCTATACCCAGTAAATGGCAGAAGCAAATCCTAGGTCCTCCACTCTGACCTGAACTTCTAGAGCATGGGTGGGGGATACAGGAGATTTATCTCAAAAAGTATACGCACTTATTATGTAATATGGGCAATGTATCAAGAAAAACAAAACAGGAGAGAGAGAGAGAGAGAGAGAGAGAGAGAAATGACACATAGGCTCATGAGAAAAGAACTGTGGTTACAAGGCTGCCAATACCAGAGTAGAGAAAGTGTTTGCATGTTATTCACTAAAAGCATGTGATGAAAAAAGTGGCAAGAAACCCCACTGGGAAAATAAGTTTTGGGCCAGGCCCCTGTATACATTTCTAAGAGGCTTGGACTTTTAAAATTTTATTTATTTATTTTTTTAAGGAAATGCAAAGCCATGGAGAAATTTCTATAATGGGGAATGAAATTAGTAGATTTTAATTCTTGCAAGACCATCTGACTTTAGCGTAAAGTATGGTTAGAATGAAGTAAGAGTAGAGGCAAGCAGAATAATAAGGAAATGATTGCAATAATGTAGGTCAAAGATAATTATGAGGTTATTTAAAGCATGGAGTTAAACTGACAGACTAGAAAACCGGAATATTTCTTGAAATGTAGGACTTGTTGATTAATTGGGTGTTAGAGATGAAGGACCAGACTCCATCCATCAAGGGTCAGTGGATGTAAACCATATTTCATCCACATTGAGAGAAGTAATAAAGGATACCAGTTCTATAAGAAACCTCTTTTTGAGAAACCTTCATGCTTACAGCCCTGTTTGAAAATTTGAGTACATATTTAGGGATATTTTCAATAGTGTGAATGGTCTGATTTGCAGAATGATTAATGGAAATGTAACTGCTTTATTGGTTTCAATTCTGCATATAAGGAGCCTGAAAGCTTCCACTCCATCCAACAAGTAAAGAGTTCAGCAAACTAAAAAATCAAAAATTTTTCTATATTCTGTATAAGAAGAAAGTTGCAGAGCAAACCACTGCACCCGGTATTTAGGAGACAGACATGCGAAAACAGAGTCACAGCTTACCAGAGATGGAATTCAGAGGCACAAATTTCCATGAGTACTAGTGTCTAGGTAGGAAAACCTGAGCAATAAGTGAGGAATTGTTGGAAGATCGGTGTGGAAAATTCTGAGAGTTAAACTCTCCAAGGAGTCCCAGCTGTAAGAAAGATGCCAAAATTTTGTGATAATTGCCTTCGGGAGCTCAACCAGTTTGTCAAGAAAATAAAGGAGAGAAATCCCCTCATGCTTATAGAAGGGGGAGGTGCAATGGAGCAATCTTGAAGTATGCCATAGCATTCTTTTCTCATTAACAAGGCCTAACCTCGGGAAAACCTAGGTAATCAGAGTCTAGCTTTCTAGGGTGTTACCACAGCCTAACCAAACTGGGAGAAGGAAAATACTAACTCCAACCAATGGTGGTCATTCTCTCCTGCTTAATAAGGGAGAAAAAAACATTAAGAACCACTTGTGAAGTTCACAGTCCACAGGTGTAGGCACACTAAAAAGCTGCGACAGAATCATAGGACTATAGATTGCTCCTCCACCCACCCCATTCTTCACCACCACATTACTATAGTTCTATTTACAGCAGTTCCTTTTACATAGTACATCATGTCCAGCTATCAAGAAAATGTTACAAGGCATACCAAATGGTAAAAGCACCTTTTGAGAAGATGGTGCAAGCAACAGAACCAAACATGGCAAGGAAGTTGGTATTGCCAACCAGCAATTTAAAACATCTTTAATAAACAGACTAAAAGCAATAATGGATAAAGTAGACAGCATGCAAAGTAGATAGGCAACGTAAGCAGAGAGATGGAAATCATAAGAGAAAAAAGAAATTATTAAAAAGAAAAAAAAGTCAAAGATGGGCGCCTGGGTGGCTCAGTGTGTTAAGCCTCTGCCTTCCACTCAGGTCATGATCCCAGGGCCCTGGGATCGAGCCCCACATCTGTTCTCTGTTCAGCAGGGAGCCTGCTTCCCCCTCTTTCTCTGCCTGCCTCTCTGCCGACTTGTGATCTCTCTCTCTCTATCAAATAAATAAATAAAATATTTTTAAAAAAACTGGAGAAATGAAGGATAGCATTTATGGGATTAGTACACTAGACACAGCTAGAGAAAAGAATCATTGACTCAGAAGTTATATCAGCAGTATTATGAAAACCCAATAGGAAAGGAGAACCAAAATTGGGAAAACAGAATATCTAAGACTGTGAAACAAATACAGAAGGTGTAATATATGCATAATGGGAATACCAAAAGTAGATAAAAGAGAGAAAGGAACAGAAATAATAATGACTGAGAATTTCCTTAAATTAATGTCAGGCACTATCTGAGAACACCGAGCAGGATCGATGTTAAACGGCATTCTTAAGGGAACTACAAGAAATCAAAGACAAGGAAAAAATCCTGAAAGAAACCAACTGAAAAAAAAAAAAAAAAAAGCACTTTACCTATTCAGAAACCATGCAAGCAAGAAGAAAGTGGAGTGAGATAAAAGTATTGAGAGAAAAATTCAACCAGTCTGGAATTCTGTATCCTATGAAATTATCCCTTAAAACTGTAAGAGAAATAGAGTCATCCTCAGATAAACAGAAGTTGAGGGAAGCAGTTGCCAGTAGACCTCCTTTGCAGGAAATGTAAAAAGAAGTTATTTAAAAAGGAAAATAAAATGATGTATAAGTTAGAAACTCAGATCTGCGTAAAGAAAAAATAAACATCAAAGAAGGAATAAGTGAAAATAAAATAAAAACTTTCATTTAGGGGTGCCTGGTGTCTCAGTCATTGTCTGCCTTAGCTCAGGTCATGATCCCAGGGTCCTGAGATTGAGCCCCACATCAGGCTCCCTGCTCAGTGGGAAGCCTGCTTCTCCCTCTGCCTGCTGCTCCCTCTCCCACTCCCTCTGCTGTGTTCCCACTCTTGCTGTCTCTCTGTCAAATAAATAAATAAAATCTTAAAAAAAAAACCTTCTATTTACTTAAGTTTAATTGATCAAACATTTTTTTAAATAATACCAATAATGTGTTCAATTATCTGTTTAATATACATATACATGTATATATACATAAACATATATATGTATATATGTGCATGTATGTATGTATGTGTGTATTATATATATTCATATGTATGTGTGTGTATATAATATATGCCTGTGTATAAATTAACTGAATGGCAACAATGATACAAAATGAATTTTAAGGGAGGGGATTGTTATTTTATTGTTATAATTTATTAAATACTCCTTAGTCATTATAGTGTTATTTGAAAACAGATTGGATTAGTTGTAAATATGTATTGTAAACTCTAAAGCAACCACTAAAAAAAGTAACAAAGTATAACTGATATGTTAAGAAAGGAGAGAGAGTGGAATCATACAAAATGTACAATTCAAATCTCAAAAGACAGGAAAAAGGGGGGATAAATAAAAAGAAAAGCAACAGGTAGAAAATAATAATAAACATGGTAGATATTAATCCAACTATATCAGTAGTCACTTTCAAAGTGAATGGTCTAAATGTGTCAATTAAGGCAGAAATTATCAGAACAGATACATAAACTGTGGTACATCCAAACAATGGATTATTCACCCCTAAAACAACACAAGCTCTCAAGCCATGAACAGACATGCGGGAACTTTAAATGCATCTCAGGAGGCAAAAGAAGCCAATTTGAAAAGACTACAAACTATATGATTCCAACTATGTGACATTCTGAAAAAGACAGAACTATGGAAACAAAAAGATCAGTGGTTGTCACAGATTGGGATGGTGGGGGAGGGATGCATGGATAGAACAGAGTATTTTTAGGACAATAAATTACTTTGTATAATACTGTAATGATGGAATAATGTCATTGTATTTTTGTCCAAATCCATATGATATAACACACCGATAATGAACTCTTAAGGGAAACTATGAACTTTGGGTGATTGTGATGTAATTCAGGTTCATCAGTTTTAACAAGGTACCGCTCCACTGGGGATGTTGATAATCTCAGAGGCTATACAAGCATAGTTGGGAAGTCTCTGTAGCATCCTCTCAGTTTTGCTGTGAACCTAAAATTGTTCTGAAAACAGAAAGTCTTAATGTTAAAAACTGCTTTATCATAAACGAATATTACACTTTTAAGAGCTATTATGAAAGCCATTAGATTGAGATTAGATCATTTATATTTCCAGTTGGATAAATGGGCAGGCATAATAGGTCAAGAATTTCAAGGTCAACATAAGGATCTCAGCTTTAACTCACAAATTGGTGAACTCCCCAGTCCTAAGGGTGTCTAGAGGTACAAATCAAAAGACATAATTCCTGCCATGGGTGAGAGGTTGGAATATGAAGCTACTTCTCAACTCCATAATGTGTTGTTAGTTAGTGTTGTTAACTCTGACTACCATGGAAACTTTTGGTGGAAAAACTGGGCCAATTCAAGCATTAAACAGAATGCAGTCTGAAGTAAATTATTGGTCAATCTTTGTTTCCTCCAGCTGCAGTCACACTGCTCTGTCCTTCACCATGCTTATGAATTGGCAGGAAAGACCAAAAGCACTAAAAGGTGTGGAACAGTTCCTGGCACATTTTTATTTTTTTTACTTTGTTTTTCAGAATTTGCTTCCCTAATCCACCAGTAATGGACTTGCAATTGCATTATGCAGAAATGTTAGAGTGGAAAACTGTGGGCAGTTCCTATATCTGACTTCCTAGCAACAAATATGTTTTTATCCAGATTTTTTTTTTCTCCCCACAATTCTTACTCTTGCATGTCCTTAGGGAATTTCTGGAGGTCTTATTTTAAAATTATGATCATGTGTGTAGAATTTAACTTACTACTTTAACCTTATGGAGGGTAGGGGAGTTTTAGATTAGACTGAACCATAATATTTCTTCCAGTTCCTTCCCGGACACTACTCAGAGCCTGATTTTTCTGCTGTATGGATTGATCTTACTCACTTTCCTCATCTTGATATGCAGAAGCTTCAAGGAACTACTCAATCCTAATACTTAGTGAGAGGCACAGCCGGCTCAGTATTGCCAAGACTAAGCCAAATTCTTACTCTTGTGAAGAGGGCTGGGGAGGAAATAACACTGAAGCTCAGAATGAGCAGGAAGAGAAAAGTTAGCATTTCCAGCTTCACTTTGATTTCTCTGATTCCAAAGGATTACGATCACTGCCAATGGACGCAGTCAAACCTTCTAATCTTTTTGAACATTTTTTTTTAGAATAGGAAATATAGAAAAGGAAGAAAAGCAGCTTGCTGGCATGTGCCTCATAAGCTCATATCAGGTTCTTACAGCCAGCTGGAACCCGGGACATTCTGTGTTCCATGCCTGAACCATCTGTAGTTTTAGCTATAGCAGCTCTTGGCTGGCAATGGAATGGGGAAAGGATTCACTAAAATGGCCTGGTGTGAAGTAGAGGGACTTAATAACAATACTGAACTGCTTTTGTCTTTTAATTTCTTCATTTCCCCATGTTCATTTTTAGACTTGAAAATATAAAGAATTTTTGGAAATGGTTATATTGATGCATATGTTAGCATACTTGAAACCTAAAACAAGGCAAAAAAGTATCAACTCTCGAAATATCTACATGACTAACCACAACTGAAGTGTGTGCCTTTCAAAGGCAAGAATCACTTCTAACTCTGCCATTAACCCAGCTTTATTGGGTGGGTAATCATTGACGTCACTCAATGAATATGTAATACAATGAATAGAGGTCCTATGTAGACATACTAAACAAGTTTTGATTTTTCTAATCTACCTGCTAATCTTTGGTAGACAAAAATTTTCTAAACATTCTTCATGTCTCTCTTACTTTTATGATATGCTCAGAACAACTCTTCAAATAATCCTGTAATGAAACACACAGTCATATCAATACTACAGTCATGAAATTCATGTAGTGTGAGAATTACTATATAGAAAGTTGAGGGATTAGCAACATGACCACATTTATGTAGGCCAGAATAATTTCTTTTCATTCCTCTCTGCCTTATCTGATAAAATGTTCATTGCATCAATGCCTATACCATATACTCATTACATAGTATTAATTACAATGTATACATGAATAATTTACAAAGTATCTGACAAATATTAATCACTTGATTGGTATAACTATGGCTACTGTTATTAATAGTAGCATATGGCATAACATTTCGTCCTGCAAATTCTGAAGTCAGACTACCAGAGTTCAAATCTGAACACTTCCACTTACAAGCTGGGTGCATGAATAAGAAGAAAATTCTCTCAGTGCTTCTTTGTTCTCATTTCTAAAAAGCTCCCTCAAATTAATTCTTAAATATATTAAAATTTTTTATATTCTTCCCATTAAAGGGAAAAAAAGGGATGGTTCATTGTTTTTTAAAGTTACTTTTTCTTCCTGAATTCTTGATTAAATAATTTGCTTAGAATTTAACCTGGTTGGATGATGGAGTTGGTAACATACTGATTTCAAAGCTTTAGATATGAATATATATGTAAGTAATCATTAGACAGTCAAAAATATAATGTTAAATAAATATAGTTAGTAATAATAGCAGATCATACTAAGAGATAAGGAGATACAACCTGGTTACTCTGGTGCCAGAAAACACTACCACTTTAATATGTTCTGCTTATAAAGTGGAAAGGACTTGAGTTGTTTCAAAAATAATTGTAAAATTATTTTTCTTAGGTTAATTTCCTTTTTTTTAACTAAATGTAAATTGTATACCTCTGAAACAAAATAACCAAGAAATCTGCATTGGGGAAAATAAATTCTTTCCAATTGGTATATAAATTCTAAGGCTTTGTTCTAATAACCAGATCAACTAAATTGTATTTGTGTCTTTCTTAAAGCCTAGAAAATTTGTACGTTCTTTGTAAAGAGTCATTTTCCTTGGGATCCATAGCCCAGAAGGTGACAATTAACATAGTATAATTTAAAACAATGAATTCAGTATGTAAAATGCACTCCACCAAGCAAAAGAAATATATAGTATAATAAGAATAATGATTTGAAATACCTTGATATGAACTTGTTATAAATATGAATCCCAGAGATATTACTCATATCCATTTATCAAGTCTGAGTACCAAATTAAAATAAAGAATAATGGTCAATATTCTTTGAATGCTTATTATATACAAGTGATTGTGTAGGAAGAGTAATCTGCCTTATATCATTTAATCCTCATTTAAAAAATGGGTTGAGACAGACACCAGTATTACCCATTATATTAATTATTTCTTGCATTTGCTATCTCATGATTCCTGTTGGTCATAAATCTGGACAAGATCAGTCTGGGTTCTTTGCTTCAGAGTTTCATACAGGTTGCAGTCAAGGTATCATCCAGGGCTCTGGTCAAATAAAGGCTCTACTAGGGAAGGATTAATTTACATGATCATGGGATAGATTCAATTCTTCAAGAGTTGTTGGACCAAAGTCCTGAGTTTCTCATTGACTGTGGAGAGGAAACCGCCCTCACTCAGCTTTTTGCCATATGGACCTCCTCCAAATGGTGGTTTGTTTCACCAGAGAAAACAAATAAGAGAGCTAGAGAGAATATGTCAAAAAGGAAACACACACACACACACACACACACACACACACACACACCAGCTCAATCCTTTATAGACTAATCTTGTAAGGGACAGCCCATTGTGTTTATCATATGATTTTATTAGGAAGTGAGTAGATAAAACACACATGAAAGAACAGGATTAGTGGTTATGGGTATGACTGAAAACCTCTTCCGAAGCTGCCTGTCACATTCGTGGTTTGTGATTGAAGGAGCTGCAGTGTCATTTGGGTAATTACTTTGTCCTATATTAACTAAATAATAAGTGACAGAGTCAGTATATGATTTCAGCCTAAATCCATATTCTTGACTGTTAAACTGAACTTCTATACTAAGTAGCAGCCAATGATGAAGGCCAAATCAAATACATCTCTCTTTTTGAGAGAACGTTTTTTGTTCTATAGCAGGGTTCTGGGAAGATGGCCCAGGAGGAAACGTCAGGAATCTGTCTTTCCATCTAGACAACAAGTTTACTGGCAGAATTTGTCTGATTATTGTCTAATTATTTTAGAACTCTAGAGTCTACTGAAAGCTTGTAACTTCCAAGGGAAGGCTTTGATGGTAAAGTGCAGTTAATTTTAGTGAAATTCAAATTTTAACACATCCCACTTCCCAGTCCCAGGCATACAGTTATTCTTTCGTCATAGGACCAGCTTGCACTTAGCTTGTGGGAGTCAGGGCAGGCAAAAAAAGACCCTATCCTCCAAATATTGGAGATTTGTACTCTGATTTTTGTATAATGCTTTTGCTCTCAGAGGTACGGAAAAAAGAAAGGAACTGGCATTGTTGTGTCTCTCACCTTTATTAAACTAAATTGACTTCCATCTCCTCCATTCATTTTTTTCTCTTTCTTCCTTCCTTCTTTTCTTTCTCCTTTCCTTTCCTTCTCTTCTTTCTTTCTCTCTCTCTCTCTTTTTCTTTTCTTTTCTTTCCTTTTTTTTTTTTCCTTTTGGGATCCAGATTCAACACTGAGACATTCCAAAGCAAGTTCACATGCAGGGGAAATTAAAAAGTGACCAGGTATGCCCAGTGAAAGGTGCAGGCTCAGAAAGGACCTGAGGAAATCTTTAGTTTATAACTCAGACTGATCTTTGACAAAGAGAAAATCTACCAATAATAATAATAATAAATCAGTAATCCCTAAGGGAAGGAGCAGACTCTTACTTCCAAAATTATCATATTATTAGATTCAAATGTCCATGTTTCTACAAAATATCACAAAGCTTTAAACAAAACAGAAAAGTATGCCTTATCCATCAGAAAATAATAAATTAAAAGAAACTGTCTCTGAAAAGAGCCATTACAGATGTACTAGATTAAGATTTTAAAATAACAGATATTCAAAAAACTAAAGGGAGATGTAGAAGAAGTTAAGAAAATGATGTATTAACAAAATGGAAATATCAATAAAGAGATGGAAAGTTGAAAAGGAAATTAAAAATTAATTCTGAAGTTGAAAATTATAGTAACTGAAGGATTTAAAGGCAGATTTGAGCATTTGGGGGGTGGTGTCCAATCTAAGGAATACAAAGAAAAATTTTGGAAAAAGGGAACAGAACCTAAGGGACCTGTGGAATACCTTCAAACATTGTGGGAATTCCAGAAGGAGAAGAGAGAGAGAAAGTAGGAGACTCAAAATTCAAACATATAATGGTACTTCCCAAATTTCATAAAAGTCATGAGTATAAAGATCCAAGAAGCTCAAGGAACTTTTAGTAGGATGAACCCTAAGGCACCCCCACTGAGACACATTATAATTGAACTTTGAAAGTCAAAGACAAAGGTGGACTCTTGTAAAAAACCAGGAAGGGGAACTTATAACATGCAAGGGATCCTCAGTAAGATTATCAGTTGATTTCTTATCAGAAACTTTGGAGTCCAGAAAGCAGTGGGCTGATATATTCAAAGTGGTAAAAGAAAATAAAAACAAAAACAAAAACACTGTCAGTCAAGAATCCTATGCCTTTAAGACTATCTTTGAAAAGTGAGGGGGAATTTAAGGCATTCCTGGATAGACAAAAGCTGAGGCAGTTCATTACCATTAGACCTGTCCTGAAGAATTGCTAAAAGGAGTCTTATAGGTTGAAATGAAATGATACTACATAGCAACTTAAAGTTGTATGAAGAAAGATATGGAGATTTCAGCAAAGATGTATGCATGGGCAGGAATAAAACCTAGTATTATTGTAGTAATGGCTTAAAGTTCTACTTTTTTTTAGAGCCCAATACATTAAAAATTGAGTCTGAAAGTTAGTTTTCCTGTAATTTTGGTTTGTGGCTCCATAATTTGTTTTCTATGTAATCTAAAACTAAGGCATTTAAAAGAATTACAAATTTATATTTCTGCATATAAGTTATAGAGATTATAAATATATGCAATATACATATAAAGATCTATGTAATATATATAAGAAGAATATATGTAATTTTGTGACATCAATAACTGAAAGAGGTAGGGATGAAGCTGTAAAGGAGCAGGAAAAAACAAATATCTATGATTCCACTTCTATGAAATACTTAGACTAGTCAAAAATTATAGAGAGAGAAGGTAGAGTAGTGGCTGCTAGGGTCTGAGATGATAAGAATGGGGAGTTTTTGTTTAATGGGTATAGAGTTTCATTTTATAAGATGAAAAGAGTTCTGGAGATTAATAATACTATTACAACATTATGAATGTATTTAATACCCCTGAACTATGTATGTAAAACTGATTAAGGTGGTAAATTCATGTCATGTGTATGTTACCACGGGGGGAAAAAACGGAAAAAGTTATTAGCAGTCTTCATCTAATCATCTAAAGGAACAGACCAAGCAGTATAACTTCAGTCTAAAATGACGTATCATCTTTAGTTAGAGATTACAGTTAGAAAAGGACTCCTTAATTTTATCTGTCCACCTGAGCTGTTCCAAGCACAATTATACAGCAGGAAAGTGTAAAGGGCAGGATACATTCTTTTAGTACTTGATTAGGCAGTACCCTACAAATGCCAAAATCTTAGTGGTGGATATCACTATCCAACTGGACAGCTGGTTTTGTGAAAGGCAGTTGAGGATATTTGCATTGTACCAACAGATAGGAATTGTGTTTTTCTCTCAGAGGTGTGTTTTTTAAAAATCATCTCATAAAAGATAAGTAAGAATAAATCTTTGGTCTATAAGACTTGTAGATAAGTTGATTACCTGTCATAGCTTAACATGTGTGTTTTATTTTTCTTCAGTCTACAATAAAAACAGGACAACATGTTTCTAAAAAACTTAAAACTTAATAGACATCATATACTGAACTCACTGCTACATTGATGTCATTTTATCTCCACCTGGACTCACTTTTATTGGCATAAAGCCATTGTCCATGATGCTTAATCATAAAGCACAACCCTAGTTACTCCCTCTCCCCAGGAGCTGGAATTCAGATTCATAAACTTAATGCCAGAAAATACCCTTGTCCCATCCCAAATTGTCACCTATGTACAGCTTCTTCCAGAGATGTTCTAATTAGCAGGCATAGGCAGTTGAAAAAATAGAAGTTTGAAGATACTCTTTGTCTAACAATATCAAGGCATATCAGAAATCTTTGAGACTTCTCAAAGAAAAAACTATAGATTATCCAGTGTCAGTTACAGGGTTGTCTACTGAAAATAGAGTATGATACATGTGCCAGCTGCTATAGAGGTATCTCTGCTAATCTGACTGTTTCTCTCAGTGCATGTGCTATTGGATTGGAGTTAGAATAGGTGGGAGGAGAAAATCTTGTCTTCTGTCTTGTTACATATAACTCTGGTTTCTCCACAGTCTTGCAAACCACAGAGCTATAATTTTACATTCACCTACATTTTCTTTAATTCCCAATAAAGTTCATGGTCAAGGTCTTTACTCTTCTGTTTGGCACTTTGGTTCCAGTTAGACATAGTCCCCCTTTGGGAAGATGCAATTTCTTAGCAAGGTTAAGTTTGGTGATTAATGTGAGGTAGAATTTGGTATCTACTTACCCAACGCCTACCTAGACATCTTTGTGGAATGCATCAACTTCGTAATCATCTGTGGTGGTTCTGTTTAAAGTTCTAAATGTTAGATCAGGAGATGGTCTCTGTCTCTACCACATGCTAGTCATAGAACTAAGCCTTCCGAAAACCATGTAGGTGCTGACTTCAAACTTGGCTTATCACTGCAGATACTGTGGTTATGAAAAGTTGAGCATTAAAGGTAGAAGGCTGAGAAAACCAATACTCTCAGGAGGCACAAAGATGTTGATGAAAATTTTATCACATCCCTTCCTAACTTCAGAGTTTAAGATTAAAATCACTCCATGATAGAGAAGACATTTTCAAATCAAAATGAGTCTTTTTATACCAGCGTGAGTAAAGAGAGAATATTTCAATCACAAGCAGTTTGGTAATCCTTGAAACCCATGAAAGCAAGAGTCACCTAGTCAAACAGAAGCAAAAACCAGCTTTGCACTGTCTACATGAAGACAGCCTTAGAGTATTCATGTTCCACCAGGAAATCAGCTGTGTGGAGGAGGTGGATCACTAGGCTGATTTTACCTGAGGTCATTACATTTTAATTTCAGACCCTTCTTGTTTTGGTTCCACACCTGACAAATATAGTTTACCATGTCCAGTTGCCAATAGTGAGTTGGTCAATTTCATTTCAGTTTTTGGTGACAGATTTATTTAACCTTACACATTTCAAAATAGGCATTGGAATTTATACACAATCTTTTGGGCTTATTGAACACACACACACACACACACACACACACACCCCTTCATTTGCTGTGCAAAGTAAAATCACTGTTGTCGTAAAGAGTGGGGCTGGTTTTTTTGCCTGACAACCCAAATTGCTTATCTTATAGAAATGCCTAAAGGGAATGGATGTTAGGTGGTATTTATCCTTCTATTGAAAACAGTAGTGCTTCCTCTGTATAGTTCTCTACTGCCATGAGGCCTATTGCTGCATCTATTAAAGGTCTCCCTGTTTGTATCAACATCACATCATCTCTCATATTTGGAAAGCATTTCACTAATAAGAAAGCAATATTTGCACATACCATCTCATTTAATCTTCATTGTACAATTAGTATTGTAATTTGCACTCTCCAGGGGCAGACGTTTAGACTGACTGGGTAAGTGACTTTGCTGGGTTTGTAAGCTTGCAAATGCTTGAGGCTAGGATAGAAACACAAGAGTTAAAGAGTTATTTTAACAAAGGCTTTAGAATCTCACATCAGCTCAGTGCTAAATGATTATAAAAGATTTTGCAAACAATCTTATCTTTACCTCTTTTTTATTCACAGCCAGAGAAAAAAGCAGAACATTAGAATGAGTTTTTCTATAACTTCCAAATGAAATTATTTTGCCTAAAACCTGATAAAAACAAATAAGCATGTTAAAATTCTGATTTGTGTCTTCTTGAAGTAACCAAATGTTTACTCACTCAGGAACTCTATTGACCCTTCTAAAGAGAGAATATGTTTTAGACTTATGATTTCTTCAAATTCTTACTAATGACTTAAGCTTCAGATAAGAATGAAGAAGAATGCCAATATCTATTTTCATAAGTAAACAATTTTATAAGCATGTACAATGATGCATTTGCCATTGTTTTCCCTAGTAAATGCTCAGGTTCTCAAATCAGTAATGAAGTTATGTACTCCTGACAATGGTAGACTGAAGCTCTATATTCCATATGCTCAAATCATTGTTATGGAAAGATTAATGGGAATTCATGGAGAATCAAAAAAAAATTGCCATTTAATTTTATATATGATATCAACAGTGAAAAGTATATGGTAATACTAGAAATAAAGCATGTGTCTTCCCTCATTGTGTATAATTAACTTATAAATGTATTATTCATTGCCTTGTGATTTGAAGCATTGCTTTTGTTCAGGGGAAGCATTAATAATTACTAGCAGAGTTTCTGCTATCCAGCCAATGCTTCTCATTACTTCTATTTACAATTGCATTATATTATTAATTAATTCACTCATTCATCCATTTATATGTTTCTTTGATAAAATATCTTATTCTCAAGCATTGCCATAAGCTAAGAGAATGCAAACAATAATGAAGATGAAGAGTTTCTGCTCTAATTTTCATTACATTGTAGGTTTAAAATTGCAAATCAAGAATATTTAAGAAATTAGGAAAGAGTCTATACTGTGCATAAACATCTCTTATTAACACTTGCGTGGTCAACTTTGTAGAAAGAACTATACATTCTTAGATTGGCAGTCACTTAACAAACAAAATTATGTCATAAAAACAAATTGCTTTCTCAATAATTGACATATAATAACATATATTTTATTGAATGATTAAAATTATTGGGCACTCAAGCTATCATAAAAGTTATATAATTACATACACCATTATAGATAAATATAATATGGATGTATGTATTATAATAAGGTGGATATTATATATATATTTGTTAGAGCAAATGTTTATTTATTGTTCATGTCCAATTTAATCCAGCTCTCTTTAGTATCCTCTTCCAAGTGGTTAATTGAGAGTTCAACCTGCTTCTATCTTGCAGTTTAGCCTTTTGTCAGAATATATGTCTTCCATCTATGTAGACAAAGAATGCAAGATTATGAAAAGTAAAAAACACATTCTTCACGATTGTTTACCCCAGGGCATACTGTTTTTGCTGTGTTCTACTGGCAGGAAAATGGGTTATTTGATCTACCTAGATACCAAGTACTGCATACTGAGGATCATGAAAATATTTGAAAGATACTTGAAAAGTACTAGTGACCTCTCTTACAGCCTGTACCTTCTTGGTTTCTTCTCTGTGACTCATAATCTGACGTATACCTTCCTCACATCCAATATTTGAAAGTAGAATAGAGAAAGAATATGTATTTGCTGCCCTTTTAATGTAACAACAATATTTCATTGTATTTCTAAGACCTAATTCTCAAACCACTCTACTTAGATTTTTTTACTCCTCAAGCTTACCTCTCTCAAGCTATCTGGAAAGTAAGTGGAAAGCTATACCCTGAATCTAATCTATTTCTCGATGTATTTTACTGAACTGAGATTTTCTTATCATAACTTTTTATTTTAATATTTCAAATGTACACAATTTTAGCAAGAATAGTGCAAGAAACACCTGTGCCTCTTTACAGAGATTTGCCAGTTGTTTCAATCTTGTGCCACTTCCATCATTATTCTCCCTCTCATTCCTTTCTCTATAGATCTGTTTCTGCTCTATTTATCCTTGCCATTACTGATTCAAATATTATAAACTTTTCTAATTACTAGAACTAGTTACCTTGAGCTTCATAAAAAGATTTGACAGGTAATAGGATAATTTTGTTTCTTCTGCTTATTTTGGAAATGACTTTGACTCTTCTTGGCCCTTTTAATCTTTTTCCTTTTTTTAACAATTTCGGGTATTGCTTGAAAAGTCTGTAGAAAAGCGCCAGTGAGATATTTGATTTGCCTTGAGTTTTGAGATACAGTTGATGAGAACTATGGTATGCAGTGTTGTTTGGTTGGTTTTTCTTTTTTATCACAATTTGTTTAGTTTCGTTCAGATTGTCTTTATGTTACAGTAGTATCTCTTCTTTTAAATAAAAGACTGAACTGAGTTCATTTTTAACACAAATTCTGTAGAACTCTATTATTAGTGGGTGTGTGAACAGTCTGTGTTATTACTCAGTTATCTCCTTCTGTGTCCTGGTGTGCTTTGAGAGATTTTCATTATCTATAAGCAAAGGAAAGATGATTCCACTGTAGATCATGATACTTGTGCTCCCCTTTTGTTGTGTGGCAACAAGGAAAAGACTGTTCTCCAGCAGGCCACAATGCACACACTCCCCACTCAGACTTGAAGATCTCTGCAGTCAGGCCTTTAAATACTTAGGCTCACTCAGAAATTTGGCCCAAACTCAGCCATCTCTGAGTCTAAGAATATCTCTTGTGACTTGGGATCAACATGTCTTATTCCACACCCACATCTTTCTGAACAATTCCATACCACTTGGAGGATCCCTCTATCACACAGCTATTAACTAAACAGATGGCTCACAATCTGCAATCTGCTGAGGGCTGCACCAAAATATGACAACTCAGAGGTCTTTTAGTGAACCATTAACATACTTCAAAGACCACATTTGGATTCTACTATAATCCTCCTGGGATTTAAATGTCACTCTCAGTCAAAAACACCAAGGAGAGATTATCAAGATCCCAGAGGCAAGGGGGAAACAGGAACACAAAAGATATATGTATTTCAGTTTCAGAAATGTGTATTTTCCCTTTAAGGAAGTTTTCTAGGTTCTTCTTATATTCTCCCCATGTTGGTACATTGGAATATGCATTTCCCAGCTCAGTGGCTGAATAATTTCCACATGGGTAAGCAAGTTCCCCACAGTTGGCATCACATTCTTTCCTGAATCATCTTGTTCTGTTTAGGGAGATCCAAAATCGAACATCTACCAATGGAACAAAAATGGATAAAGATGAATATAAATTCTTTTAAGTAACTAGTAATACTGAGATTTTATAGGTAGGGACATTCAGTCATGTATCTGGTAGCATGGTAGCCAAATTTTGCTTGATTTCAGGATTCTGAATTTAGGAGGAATTGCAATTTGCTTTTTTTTTTTTTTAAATTTATTTTCAGCATAACAGTATTCATTATTTTTTCACCACACCCAGTGCTCCATGCAATCTGTGCCCTCTATAATATCCACCACCTGGTACCCCGACCTCCCACCCCCCACCTCTTCAAAACCCTCAGATTGTTTTTCAGAGTCCATAGTCTCTCATGATTCACCTCCCCTTCCAATTTCCCCCAACTCCCTTCTCTCTAACTCCCCATGTCCTCCATGCTTTTTGTTATGCTCCACAAATAAGTGAAACCATATGATAATTGACTGTCTCTGCTTGACTTATTTCACTCAGCATAATCTCTTCCAGTCCCGTCCATGTTGCTACAAAAGTTGGGTATCCATCCTTTCTGATGGAGGCATAATACTCCATAGTGTATATGGACCACATTTTCCTTATCCATTCTTCCGTTGAAGGGCATCTTGGTTTTTTCCACAGTTTGGCGACTGTGGCCATTGCTGCTATAAACATTGGGGTACAGATGGCCCTTCTTTTCACGACATCTATATCTTTGGGGTAAATACCCAGGAGTGCAATTGCAGGGTCATAGGGCAGTTCTATTTTTAATTTCTTGAGGAATCTCCAGACTGTTCTCCAAAGAGGCTGCACCAACTTGCATTCCCACCAACAGTGTAAGAGGGTTCCCCTTTCTCCACATCCCCTCCAACACATGTTGCCTAGAGCAATCTATACTTTTAATGCCATTCTGATCAAAATTCCACCTGTATTCTTCAAAGAGCTGGAGCAAATTTGCTTTTTTTATTATGGCTATTGCTCACCTCTGGATAGAAATACAAATTTAATTTAGAAATATTAAAACTAATGGAACTAAATTTATTGAAAATGTATTGTTTTTAATGCAGTGAGATATGTATATCTACATCTCTATCTATGTGTAAACACAGATATAGATATATTATGATTACATAAATTTGATCTCACTTAAAGCAACAGCAATTACATTTTTGTTTGTATTTTTTCCCAAGTTTATAAAACACATGCCTACACACAATCAAAATGAAGAACTACATTTATTTAACTTGCTCTAACTAGGAAGTGGCAGAATTAGGGCTGAAATAGAATTATGATGACACAAAGTCTGACTCTAGACTCTGGGCTCTTAACCATGATTTCTGATTGATTTCAAATTGTATATTTTATCTTATTAAATTTAATTAAAAACTATGAGTCAGATAAAACCAAATGAACCAAGATGACTTAGGCACTTATCATATATCTTCCAGTCTTAAATTCAGTTTTTGCAAATTGCTACTAGAATATAATTATTGTATTTTGTATTTTTCAGACATATTATAGCCTATATTCTGTATTTTTGCTTCATTCGTTTTAGTAATAAATTCACATTTCTTATTACGTAGTCCATGACATCAAAAGTCTTCATTAATATTCTTTCATTTGTTTCATCTTTTAGTAGATCCTTAATTAATTATCTCAATCTGTCATTTCTCTCTGAAAACTTCCAGTTCAATCCCGTTCTGTCTTCTACACAAAGAAATTGGTGTAATTGCTCCTGTCCTTTTAATTCTCAGTAATCAATCATCTGGCTCAAAGATGAAAGGAAAAGTTCAAATGTCCCCTTTCTGTGAACATTATGTTGAAACAATAGAGAATCAGAATTATCTGCCTTCATACCGTTTGCTATTTATGTTATACTGACTTTAGTGTCCCAGTGTTTTCTTTGTCATAATCTGACTCTTCCAGGAGATTCTTGCCTGGGTGAATAACTTTCAACTTTTGTACAAGAGTTTCCTGAAAAACTTATCAACTTGTTAATAGAATCAACAATATTTCAGTACTGTTTACCTCAGAAAACTCAGAAGTTTGCCTTGTTTTCCTCCAAATCATAAACTATTGTATTATGACTTTCCCAACCATAATCAACTGTCACAGTAAAAATACCTCATTAATCTGACCTTGTCCTTCCCCTTTGAAGACACTACCAAAGCTTTGCCAAAGTAGCACTCACCCTTACAGAGGTAAGTAGTAAGTCAAATATTGTCCTAACTACATACAGTACTAGGAGTATCTGGACAGCAAGAATTCCTAACAAATTTCCTGTAGTCTTTAATTCTGAAGTCCTAAGTTCTAGAAAGAAAAGCTATTCAAGGTATGAAGTAATTAATATGGAAACACACCCAAATAAATGGAATGGAATAAATATAGATCAATACAAGTAAAAATGAAATAGCTGAATTCATTCTCACCAGGTTACTCATTGATTTGAAAATGCCTTCTATAATAATAACCAAATTCTTTGAATTTAGGTATTTATCACTTTCAAGGCATCTTATAAACATTGTCTTTTTCTCTTAGTTGTACTATCTCACATATCAATGCAAGTTATGTCTAAAGCATGATTTTTTATTGCTATTTATTAAAGATGTGAATAAATGTCAGATATCAGTTGGTATTCTCACTTCACTAAAGATAAGGGGGAAAAAGGGGGATTGCATAAGAAAATGCTGGGAATATTTCAAACAAAAGAACATTTAATCTTCCTTGCATTTTGCCACAGATTGCTGGAAGAATAGGAGGGAGTAAGAACAACTATATAGTATTCATAATCTTGTGAATTAGGACAGCTAGAGCTTATAAAATTAGCAGTATTCCCCAATGTTATGGAATACCTAAAGAATTCACACATCAAGAAATTAAGCTTAGAGCTAAGGCACAGCAAACACAAAGATAATTAAAAGAAACTCCTAAATAAGACAGCAAATGTTACAAAAATTCTGTTTAATGCAATCTGGGTTGACAGTCTTGAAATAGTATTTTAATGATCTCCCTAAACAGAACAATTTTTTATATAAAAGCAGCTAATTATAATCAGAAAAATAAATTCCATAAAAGAATGTATAAAAAATTACAGCTTCACATTTCTGACAAATATGAAGTTATTTTTCAGAAGCAGTATGAAAAATGTAAAAGCTAGATGATTAGACAGCTTTTTCTGTTGTTAGTAATGACTTTACTGAGACACAGTTTACACATTTTAGCATGTACAATTTGATTTTTTTTGGTATATTAACTGAATTATAAAACCATGGCTGCAATCAATATTATGATATTATATCACTTCAAAAAGCAGCCACTTATTCTTTAGCCATTACCCTACAATCTTCCTATTCTCCTAGTGGGACCATTCATAAAAATATAATCATTTAGTATGTGATACATACATATAAGACGCTATGTGGACTTTTGTGTCTGGCTTATTTCCCTGAGGATTTTTTCAAAAGTCACTCATGACATAGTATACATCATTCTTCATTCATTTCTTATGGCAGAATAATACTACATTGTACATATATACTGTATTTCCTTTAGCTCTTCATCAGTGGATACATTTTGGGATATTTTTCACCTTTTGGCTATTATGAAGAATATTGCTATGAACATTCATGTATGCACATTTGCATGTCCATGTATTTTCAGTTAGCTTGAATACCTCAGAGCAAAATTTCTGGATCAATCGGTGATACTATATTTACGGTTTTGAAGAAATACCACTGTATTCCAAAGTTGCTATGTCATTTTAAATTTCCTCCAACAATGTATGAGGCTTTTAAGTTTCCCCATATGTTCATCTACCCTTGTCCTACTGTGTATGAAGTGGTATTTCATTGTGGTTTTGATCCGCATTTTCCTGATGACCAAGATGTTGAACATGCTTTCATGTGTTTATTCACCTTTTTATGTCTTCTTTGTAGAAGTGTCTTCTCAGATCCTTTACCAATTTTTAATAGTTATTTGTCTTCTTATTATCAACTTACAATCATTTGTATGTATTCTAGACCCAAGTGCTCTATCAGATATTTGACCTGCAAATATTTTCTCCTAGGTAGTCAGTTGTCTTTTCACTTTTTTATAGTTGTCTTTTCACTTTTTTTTATAGCCTCTTCTGAGGCACAAAGGTTTTAATTTTGATGATGAAGTATATTTTATCCATTCTTTCCTTTGTTGCTTGTGCATTTGGTGTCTAAGAATACCCAAGAATCCTCTACCAAATCCAAGGTGACTAAGATTAACCCCATGTTTTCTTCTAAAATTATTATAGTTTTAGCTCTTCATTTAAGATTCCTATCCATTTTGGGGGTTAGTTTTTCTATATGGTATGAAGTAGGGGAGTCCATCTAAATATTTTGCATGTGGCTATTCAGATATCCAGCATCATTTGTTAAAAATCCCTTTACACCCTTCTACACTGTTGGTGGGAATGCAAGCTGGTGCAACCTCTCTGGAAAACAGCATGGAGGTTCCTCAAAATGTTGAAAATAGAACTGCCCTATGACCCAGCAATTGCACTACTGGGTATTTAACCTAAAGATACAAACGTAGTGATCCAAAGGGGCACGTGTACCCGAATGTTTATAGCAGCAATGTCCACAATAGCCAAACTATGGAAAGAACCTAGATGTCCATCAACAGATGAATGGATCAAGAAGATGTGGTATATATACACAATGGAATACTATGCAGCCATCAAAAGAAATGAAATCTTGCCATTTGCAACAACGTGGATGGAACTAGAGCGTATCATGCTTAGCGAAATAAGTCAAGCAGAGAAAGACAACTATCATATGATCTCCCTGATATGAGGAAGTGGTGATGCAACATGGGGGCTTAAGTGGGTATGAGAAGAATAAATGAAAGAAAATGGGATTGGGAGGGAGACAAACCATAAGTGACTCTTAATCTCACAAAACAAACTGAGGGTTGCTGGGGGGAGGGGGTTTGGGAGAAGGGGGTGGGATTATGGACATTGGGGAGGGTATGTGCTTTGGTGAGTGCTGTGAAGTGTGTAAACCTGGTGACTCACAGACCTGTACCCCTGGGGATAAAAATATATGTTTATAAAAAATTTAAAAAATTATAAAAAAAAATCCCTTTACAATGTATATGTATATAATAAAATCATCAGGCACACTTTAAATATCTTTCAATTTAATTGTCCATTATACGCCACTAAGTCTGGAAAAAATCAATTTATCATAAATGTGGATGTTTATCATGAACTGTTAATTGTATTCCATTGTTGTACATGTCTCTCCTTATGTCAACACCATTATTTTATTACTGTAATTTTGTATTAAGTCTTTGAATCAGGTAAAATGGGTTTTCCAACTCTGTCCTTGTTTTTAAAAATTGCTTTGGCTTGTCTCCCCCTCTAATTTCTTCCCATGAGAGATTCTGAACCTGGAGGGTACAGAAAGGAGGGGAATAGAGGGATGGGGGTTAGGTAACCTAATGCAATGAGAGTCACACACAACTAATAGATTGTTGAATACTACATCAAAACTAATGATGTACTGTATGTTGGCTAATTGAACATAATAATAATAAAAAATTTGAATAGAACTAAAATAATAAAGATATTGAATTAGTAATCAGAAACCTACCTACAGAAAAAATCCAGGCCTGATGGCTCCACCAGTGAATGCTACACTGCATGCCTTTTCTAGCTCATTTATTGGCTGCTTATCCCTAAGAATTATCTGTTTAAAGAATGTATGAATGAGTGAGTTAAGGAACACAAAAAATGATTCAATATTTTGTGGGTTTTTTTTTTTAACATTTTTTTGTTCATTTTTATCATTGTTTTGAACTGAGTTTGTATTTTGGCACACGTAAAACTCTTCAGTGCATCTCAGATTCAATTAATTCAACAGACCCCTACTCATGGTTTGAATTCTAAGACGGTATTGACACTATTGATAGTATTGAACACTTTTTAAAAATAATATGTGTTATCATTTAAGCTTAAAAGAACCTAATTTATAGCCTGAATAATAGGTTACATCAAACTGTTAGACTTTCTAATTATTCAACCAACAAGCATTTGTATGTATTCTATCATATCTAATACTGATATGACTAAACTTCTGGTATTCAGAAGAGCACATCATTTTGTTATTCATATAATTCCTGTTTATTCACACTAATTTTGTTATAATTTATTTTTTAAATATTAGCATACCTTGTTTAAATAATTTACAGTTTAAAAGTATAATTTCAATTCACTGACACAATACACTGACACAATACAAACCCCCAAAGGCCAGTAGAGGTGAAAAAGCCATTCTTTTCACTTTAAAGTCATTCAGTGAAACCAAAAAGATGAGATGCTGGTTAGAGATCTAGGAGGTGGGTGCATCTTTTCTGAACACAAAGTAAATATCTAGCTGATCAACATGGTTCTAAGGAGTCTAAGTATTATTCAATTATACTTATGGATACTGTCCAATAGCATAAAACATATAGCATATAAGGAAACTGCAATCAAGAAAAAATAAGCAGAAAGACTGAAACAAGAGCTGGTTACAGAAAGAATGTCGAGTGTTAGCTCTGTTGTTTACGGTCTATGCAAAAACACAAGGCACATACAATTAATTGAGCATAATTAAATAGTTAATCTTGTGTTAACAAACAGAAGTGTCATGAAAGTTCACTGAGATCATTTGTGGGCTCTAATAACTAGTGTAAGTTTAATGAGTAAGAATAAGTTACTCCTGGAGGTATGCCAAACAATTATTAATTATAGGTGAGCATGAATTAGTTACTTTGAAGAGTAGTGTAATTAAAATGGTCTTAGGAGAAAGAGGTGGCACAGTCTGATTTTCTATTAATAAGGTTCTCCTGTTGAAAGAACTACTAGTTTTTCTAAGCTTTACTCTTTATTACAGCTAGATTTTTCTTGTCTAAAGAGAAACAAGTTTCCAGAGCCACAAAATAAATTGGACACTGTTTTGTTTGTGACAATTCACATAGCATATTTTCTGAACTACTACTTTATTTCATATCCTGTCAAATATAAATTATTTTTTATTTGCTATGTGGGAATTTTACATAAGCCTTGTTAGCCTCTCTTTCTTCTACTCCCAATTTCTTCTTGTACACCCATGCTTTTGAAACAGAATGCATAAAAATCTGAAAAGAAACCCAGGAAGGAGTCAGAAAAATGTGCAACCTATTAAGAGCAAATGGTGATTCTATGAGTGGAAAGATCCATCTGGGAGAAAAATGAGACATCTGTATTTCAATATATAGGCCACAGATCCAGTATGATTCAGGAGTTAATGATTTTCTCTAAAATGCCTAAAAAATGGAAATATATATATATATATATATATATATATATATATGCCAGTTGATCTTGATGAAGTCATTTTTCTAGAATGGTATAGCTCAGAATATTTATATAAAGAAAAAAAAGCAATTAGAGTATTTTCTGAAAGCTTTTAATGTTATCATGTTATCATGTTATGTGAGCTCCATTAAGTCACTGTTACAAAAAAAAAAAAAAAGTCTTTTATATAGGTAGAAAGATGAGTTTGAAATTAAAAGGAGGAAAAAAATAGCTCAAATCTTGACCCCTTTTCTAACTAATTTTCATGAGGTAGTAGAATAAGGTGTTTTCAGATTTTTAAGTGGTTATTTGAATTTTATAATCCAGTAACAGCCAAAAAAGTAACAATATCTAACAAAGAGGAAAAGAGGAAAAGAGATCTCACTTTCAAAATGCATCATAGCTATAAATTATAGTAGCTCACCCATAATTACTGATATGTGGTGAATTTCTTTGGGGAGGAAAAAAAAGAAAATAGCAGCTTTTATAAACTGAAACTTGTTAAATAGTTAAATGTGAATTTCCTGACATTTTCTAATACTGAAAGGAAATAATTCTGGTGAAATTACTAAAAATTACTATATTTAAACTAATGATCTCTAATGTCCTCAGAAACACACACAATGAAATGTTTTTCCCTTTTATTCAAATGTCTGTGACACATTGAAATGCACACAGAAAGTGTAGGGCCACATTAGGAGACACTGCAAGTAAATCTAAGTGGTTCTACCTGCCATTTACATATGTATCTAATTCTTCACCCTATATAGTCTTGTCCAGTGGCTATTTTGAGTAGCCAGTAGAACTGTTTCTAGTTAATGTGAAAAACATGGAAAAGTAATTAACAAACTATCTTTTAATGATGAAAAAGCCCTTTCCAAGGTACTTTTCCAAGATACTTTCAGCAAGTATCTTGATTTTATTTATAATCACTACTTAGTCTTTACTGAAAATTTATATAACACTTATTTTATTATCTGCTGAATGCCTTTGTATTTAATTGAAAGGTTTATAATGTGGGAAGCCTGAAAACTTACAGTAACTGTTTCAAGCCAAAGATCTTCAAATAGTGTTCACTAAACCTATTTTTCAAATTTATCTGTGATAAATTATTAAGAAGCAAGATTATAACCACAATTCCTTGAAGATATATAACCTGAGTGAGAAAAATCAAAGCAAGCACATGAAAATATTCTAGTTTTAAGTAGGAAGATTTTTTTAACACAAATTTTATTCAAAGTTTGGTGGAATGTTTTTTGGGTGGTGATGTCTTGTCAAAGGACCCTTTAAGATTCTTACTGAAGGAAATGACTTAGTGACTTAAGGCATTATATAGAGAGGTTCAAAGAAGAAGGTGTATATTATCTTCATGCCATGGGCATATTTTGTATGTGCATACTGCTTAAGTTTTTACAATAAATATTTTCTATTTGAGAAAATGTTATAAGTTCCCTCATACTGATAAAATTCTTTTAACATTTCAAAGCATTTCCTAATATTTATTCATTATCACATTACCTTGGAAACATTATTTATGTATTTGCAGAATTTCTTTCACCAAACAGAATTAACAAAATACTCAAAGCTTGTTCTTGCCAGTATATAGAGGACATGTATTCTCTAATAAAAACAGCTTAAATTCTTATTTATTTAACATTGGTTCATAATTAAATAGTGTTTAGTTATTACTTGCTATTGTTTCATTAAAAATGTGTTTCAAAATTCAGTAGCTTTAAGTACCCATCATTTATTCTGCTTTGTGAATCTGTTAGTTGGCTGGGGTTTGTTGCTTTTAATTTCTTCTAACAGTGGAGTGTGGCTAGAATGGGCATATTTGGTTCAGGCCCACTCCACATGTGTTCATTTTGTATCCATGGCATAAAGAGCAGAAAGGAAGTTCTTACCCTCTGCCAGAGGGTAAATTCAAAGTCCTAAACACATCTCAAGCCTCTTCTTACATCACATTTGCCAATATCCCATTTTCCAAATAGTTTACAAAACCAGTCCTGGAGCCAGGGGTCAATATGGTAATCTCCACCTACTCTAAGACCAAAACAGTTCACCACAGTATCTTGGAGAAATAAACTCCCTTCATGGGGGTGGGATATGTGATATATATATATATACACACACACACACACACATATATATATATACATATACACACACGTATATTTATGTGCTTATATTGTATATCTATATATATTGTATCTGTGTATATATGTTGTATATATTATGTACATCTGTATTATACAAATATGTATATATACACACATGCATATATATGCACACACATATATCAATGTTACTTTGCATATATGTGTATGTCTGTATTTTATATATATACAATCTAATTTTAATTTTTGTAAACAAAAATTATAATTTCTAAAATGTAATTCCTTCCTCGAAGTGTTGCTTTGGGTTACTAACTTCTAGACTTTTGTGTTCTCTCTAGAAAAGTGTAATTCCTTATCTTGGATTGGTACCAGGTATTTGGCTCAGAGTTGTTTCAGTATTCTTATTTTATGGGTCATTTAAATTATTTCATTGTAAGCAAACACTCTTTCAGATTTATCTGAGAGCCAAGCCCTTCCCCATTTTTCTTGCATAATCATTGGCTACTGCCTGACATTATTTTTAATCTACTTCGAAACAAAATACCAAAAACTGATGTTGATTAATAGGCACAATAATTGCTTACGCATGGTTTTGCATGCTTACCTTTTAAAATTTGTACAAGCAAATGAGGAAGGCATATCTATGGCCCCTATGTTACAGAAGAAGCTACTCGGATTTCAGGAAGGTATTTGTTTGTTTTTTGTTTTTGATTTTGTTTTCCCAAAGTCAAAAAGCCACATGTGTGGGTAGGTTGGTGCTTATGTGGTAAGTGTATGGGCCCCCAGAGATATGCTGATAACTGCTATGAATTATGTAGTCTCTAGCCGGCTTGGTTCTGTTTATCAGAACTGATCTCAGTTCAGGTAATCTTTTTACTGTATTTAAGATGCATGTCCCTTTTCACAACTTGGAGCCTGTTCACATCTTTTGCTAACTGAGCATCATCAGAAAAATTAATATTTTAAAATTTGCATTTCATCTACATTGCTCCTCCACAAACATCACATTTTAATCAGTTGTGCTCTTCCTTTTCCAGATTCCATATGCATATTTTAAGTTTGTTTCAGATAGCTATGTTGTATATGCAAATAGGCATTTCAAACTTCATAGAATACAAAACTTAAAGATGCAGTTATAATACTTTCCCAGAGATATCTTTCTTGTATTATACAGGAATGAATATAATGCTATATTCTTAAATTATCTTTTGTTTTCTTATTTTTAGAGATAAGGTAACATGATCATTAATAAATTCAACAAATATTTATTTACATAATGTTTTGTAATAGTTTTTTGAGTTATATAGGTTGGATATAGACTTTCAAATGATACCCAGATCTTGACAATAAAGAAAACCGAGACTTAAAATTATATGAAATAATCATTTTTTAAAATTTCTTCAGTTCATTCTAAGTGCTTGATATCTACTTAACTAGAGATATCAGTTCTTTCTGTAGTTCCCATAATTTTTGTTAGCTCTCACCTTTATATGACTGTCATGTTCTAGCTGAATCCTAAAAGGTTGTTTTTCTATCTTTATATTTAGTCTTATTCCTTAAAGTGCATTGTGTTTTGTTTTTCAAGATCATCTATATAGCTTTATTGATGGAAACAGAATATTAAGACTAATTCTGAATTTTGTTTTTATACTTTTAAAATTTTGGTTACATTGTTAAAATCAATTTGACCCGTTTCCATCTTTACTCTTGAAAATGACTTTTTCTCTTTATTTGAAGTCCTGTTCATATATTTATTCATTCAGTAGGCATTTACTTAGTAACTAGTATACTCAAAACATTATGTTATACCTCCTAAGTATTACACAGATGCAAGTTATATTCTTTCTTCATACAAGACAGCGTGAGGCATGGTTTGTGTTTTAATTCTGGCTCTGCCATATACTGCTAGAGTAATTTTCACAAATTAACTGTTTTTCAGTTTTGACTTCCTATTTGTAACTTGGAGATTATAATACTGATTATTAGGAAGATCAAATGGGTGAATACAGCTATTTAGTTAAAGCAGTGCCTAATGTGATGAGTTGCAAAAAAAAATGTTAGGCATATTTATTCATGATGGGTAGTCTATAGAGGAGAGTAATGATATATGTACCTATATTTTGCTATGAAAATTTAGAGAATAATGGGATCACATGTAGTTGGATAGTTAGGGGAAAACTTTACCAAGGAGATGACATTTATTCTGATCTTTGAAAACTATAATTGATTATGGCAAATCAGTTAGTTTCTTATATTTATAAAAATAGATAAATAGGTTTTTATACATCTTAGTTTTGCTGGTGATTTAAATATGATACTGTTCTCAAATGAAGCTATAAATGCTAAATGTTAAGCAAAAGAAGGGGTCCAATTAAATGATATTAAATGATTGTTATTCCAGTCCTAGTCTACAACATCCACTTTAATCCTACTTTTCCGAATGAAAGGTGGACATGTTGTCTCTAATACATTTAATTTTTTGAAGTGGCATTTAAATAAGCTAATGAATTATATGAGGCACAGTTCTTATCTTATTGAATAGACATTAAACATTGCCTACAAATGGAATGTATGACTATTGCCTATACAATTATTTTGTCACAGGAACTTTTTCTCTCTCATGAATTTTGGAATAGATTATCTTTATTTAGAGAAAATGAGACAAATAATTCATTTACAGGTTAGCCTATTCCATGGACCTGTTTGTCTGGAAACACACACACACACACACACACACCTTTTTGAAAAATAATTGCTACCTGTGAGAGAATACATTTTTTTCTTAGCCCAGACCACTTGGGTAACCTGAGAGAATTTTTCAGAAGTAAACTATGGCTTGCCTGAGAAATACTTGTCTGGTTGTCAGAGAAATTTGTGCTCGGGTATTTCTAACTTAATTCCAAATAGACATTCTGAACCAGTTTTATGAAGAGAGAGACGGGGAAAGCAAAACTAAACCAAAACTTTCTTTTATCTTTTCCTTCCAGTACTCCCCTTCTCTTTTCTTCATGCCCCCAGTGAGCTGAGTATAGGATCTTAAGACAGCCTTGGAAGAAAAATTATGAGCAACAATGATAATCTAACTATGTCATTGCAGACTTCACATTTAATTCAATCTGAGGAGGTTCCTTCCCAATTTATTTGACTAATTCCTTACAAATATTTGACACCTTGGTCACTAGCTAAAGAATTTAGGGGTTAATAGCCACTGGGCCAACAATGTCAAATGTCTCACAAAATAAAATCAAGAATATATCAAGATCTAATGTATCTTACCTTTTTATCTTTTTTTATTTTTTTTATTAACATATAATGTATTATTAGCCCCAGGGGTACAGGTCTGTGAATTGCCAGGTTTACACACTTCACAGTAATCACCATAGCACATACCTTCCCCAATGTCCATAACCCCACGACCCTCTCCCTACCTGTCTCTGCCTTGGCAACCCTCAGTTTTGTGGGTTTTGGCAACCCTCAGTTTTGTGAGATTAAAAGTCTTATGATTTGTCTCCCTCCTGATCCCATCTTGTTTCATTTATTCCTTTCCTACCCCCCCAACCCCCCACATTGCCTCTCAACTTCCTCATATCAGGGAGATCATGTGATAATTGTTATTCTCTGATTGACTTATTTTGCTCAGCATAATACCCTCTAGTTCCATCCATGTCATCACAAATGGCAAGATTTCATTTCTTCTGATGGCTGTGTAGTATTCCATTGTATATATATACCACTTCTTTATCCATTCATCTGTTGATGGACATCTAGGTTCTTTCCATAGTTTGGCTATTGTGGACATTACTGCTATAAACATTCAGTTGCATGTGCCCTTTCAGATCACTACATTTGTATCTTTAGGGTAAACACCCAGTAGTGCAATTTCTGGGCCATCAGGTAGCTCTATTTTCAACTTTTTGAGGAACCTCCATGCTGTTTTCCAGAGTGCTTGCACAAGCTTGCATTCCTACGAACAGTGTAGGAGGGTTCCCCTTTCTCCGCATCCTTGCCAGCATCTGTCATTTCCTGACTTGTTAATTGTAGCCATTCTGACTGGTGTGAGATGGTATCTCAATGTGGCTTTGATTTGTATTTCCCTGATGCCCAGTGATGTGGAGCACTTTTTCATGTGTCTGTTGGCCATCTGGATGTCTTTGCAGAAATGTCTGTTCATGTCCTCTGCCCATTTCTTGATTGGATTATTTGTTATTTGGGTATTGAGTTTGATAAGTTCTTTATAGATGTATCTTACCGTTTAACAGTGCAACACTTGAAAAATATTCTGATAGACAAGTAAGTTACTTTTTTTAATAGGTAAGGAAATTTAGTGGCCTGTAGGCATAAATTAGAAGCAGTGTTACCTGAGACAATTTCAGTAAATATCACTAGATATTAAACATTGAGTCCCCAATAATTTTTAAGTACAAAAAGAAACTATCTATAATCATTACAACTGTTTTTCAATATCTTAGTCAATGAATTCATATATTTATCTATCTATATCTATATATCTACCATCATTTTGTACCTGGAAATATTAAAAGATAGTGAGGTTGTGATATAGAATAATAATAACAAAACCATAATAAAATAAGCAATAAAAACAGAAGCAAATCATCCACGAGAGTATTGTCATAGCCTTTATTTAGGTTGCTGGAAAGTACTGTGAAGTGATTGTTTAGAACTTTCTCTTATGTTTGAGAATTTAACTGGCAGTAACTGGACCTAGTATTTGGGTCCCTAGATAATCTTAAGATTCTTTTTACTCCACCACTGCCTATTAGGAATATCTGAAAATACTGGAGCTGTTTTCCACATAATTCTCCTTCCTGATCTCACTAGAGTGGATGTTTCAAAAAATTATGGAACATGCACACTTTCGCCCATTTTATCTTCAGAATCTAATATAGTGTTTAGATTTTAGAAGCCACTTAATAAACATTTGATGACATGTATCATTATAAAAAATATTTCAAATATGTCTCTTTTCCTTTATTTTCCTGAGACAGAATCTTTTGTTGAAACCATTCTGTAGAGATGCTTTATGTAACATTAAACCAAGGGACTTGGTGTCTTGATCATGAAAGGCCATGGACAGATGGCGAGTCTCTTCTGAAAGGAGAAGAAAGTACATGTATTTTTATTCATTTGTGCTTTCTGCTGTGGCCAAGAACATCCTGCAGATAAAAGAATCAATATTTTTGAGCTGCAGACTTAGCCTCAAAATGTAAAAGCATTACTGGAGTGCAATGTTTTGAAGCAGAAAGGAAAAGGGAGGGGGAAAAGCTTCTCTGAAACTTCAATGTAATTCTTTTTCTTTTCCAAGAATACTTTTTCACTTTGTGTTTACAGCCTTATTGTAAATGGATAGCATTCTAACTAGAGTATTAGGCGAATAAGATTAATGTGAAAATGCAATACAAATAAAATAGAATGTAGGATATAATTGCACAAAAAGAGGAGTGATTACTTTTATACCAAAAAAGGAAATAAAAATCCTTTTGAGATTAACATTTCCAAAGGGACTGAAACTCTAAAAGGATTTAAGTTTCAAACTCACAAGTGGATTAAACCACTGGAAGAGAAAAAGTCAGATATCTTGCTTGCTTATGAAATATGTTCTACAAGATATTCCCTGGATGAATATGGTAAAGAACATAAGGTGTTCACAATGACTTTAGATAAATACAACTTTGAAATTTTAATGTTATTTGTTCAAGTCTCTTTCCTTCCCTCTCCCATACCCCCTTCTACTCCCCCCCTTTCTCTTTTTTATTTTTTAATTTTTATTTTTAAATTCTGAGTTATTTTTTAAGTTAATTTATTTATTTTCAACATAACAGTATTCATTATTTTTTCACCACACCCAGTGCTCCATGCAATCCGTGCCCTCTATAATACCTACCACCTGGTACCCCGACCTCCCACCCCCCCACCACTTCAAACCCCTCAGATACTTTTTCAGAGTCCATAGTCTCTCATGATCCACCTCCCCTTCCAATTTCCCCCAACTCCCTTCTCCTCTCTAACTCCCCATGTCCTCCATGCTTTTTGTTATACTCCACAAATAAGTGAAACCATATAATTTACTCTCTCTGCTTGACTTATTTCACTCAGCATAATCTCTTCCAGTCCCGTCCATGTTGCTACAAAAGTTGGGTATTCATCCTTTCTGATGGAGGCATAATACTCCATAGTGTATATGGACCACATTTTCCTTATCCATTCGTCTGTTGAAGGGCATTTTGATTCTTTCCATGGTTTGGGGACTGTGGCTGCAGAAATCAGTGGCTTTCTTATACACTAGCAATGAAAATACAGAAAGGGAAATTAGAGAATCGATTCCATTTACTATAGCACCAAGAACCATAAGATACCTGGGAATAAACCTAACCGAAGAGGTAAAGGATCTGTACTTGAGGAACTACAGAACACTCATGAAAGAAAATGAAGAAGACACAAAAAGATGGAAGACCATTCCATGCTCTTGGATTGCAAGAATAAATATTGTTAAAATGTCTATACTGCCTAGAGCAATCTATACTTTTAATGCCATTCCAATCAAAATTCCACTGGTATTCTTCAAAGAGCTGGAGCAAATAATCCAAAAATTTGTATGGAATCAGAAGAGACCCCGAATCGCTAAGGAAATGTTAAAAAACAAAAATAAAACTGGGGGCATCATGTTACCTGATTTCAAGCTTTATTACAAAGCTGTGATCACCAAGACAGCATGGTACTGATATAAAAACAGACACATAGACCAGTGGAACAGAGTAGAGAGCCCAGATATGGACCCTCAACTCTATGATCAATTAATCTTTGACAAAACAGGAAAAAATATACAGTGGAAAAAAGACAATCTCTTCAATAAATGGTGCTGGGAAAACTGGACAGCTATATGTAGAAGAATGAAACTCGACCATTCTCTTACACCGTATACAAAGATAAACTCAAAATCGATAAAAGACCTCAACGTGAAACAGGAATCCATCAGAATCCTAGAGGAGAACATAGGCAGTAATCTCTTCGATATCAGCCACAGCAACTTCTTTCAAGATATGTCTCCAAAGGCAAAGGAAACAAAAGCGAAAATAAACTTTTGGGACTTCATCAAAATCAAAAGCTTCTGCACAGCAAAGGAAACAGTCAA
>NC_081563.1:42904396-42924358 GCF_022355385.1 Mustela nigripes | reverse complement strand
CAACCCACGGAATGGGAGAAGATATTTGCAAATGACAGTACAGACAAAGGTTGATATCCAGGATCTATAATGAACTCCTCAAACTCAACACACACAAAAGAGGCAATCATATCAAAAAATGGGCAGAAGATATGAACAAACACTTCCCCCCCTTTCTCTTATTCATAAATGCACATTGCATACACATGCACACACACATCATATATATTGAGTTTCACTGCAACTATTCGGGATGGCAATAAATGGCATGATCCAAATGTGAAGTGGTGGATAAAACTAAAAACTGTTCTGTTTTTAGTTTTATCCACCACTTCACATTTGGATCATGCCATTTATTTATTCTCCTGTGAACTCTTAGATTACTTTTTAAAAAAAGATTTACTTATTTATTATTTTCTGGGAAGAGGGGTAGGGATAGAGGGAGAGAATCTCCAGGGGATGCCCCTGAGCACAGTGCCCATGTGGAGCTCCTTCTCAGGACTTCTGTGATCATGACCTGAGCTGAAATCAAGAGTTGTTTGCTTAACCAACTGAGCCACCCAGACACCCCAGATTACTTTTGATTACTAGTTTCTTTGTCTGCTTATTTGTGTGTTGTGTTTATGTTCTTCCCTGTTATAACCAGGACCTAGAACTCAGTAAAAAGAGAAGGGTCTGCATAGCTCTGTTAGCCACTCTCCCACACACCTTTGTCAAAAAAATTTTTAAAGAACCAGAAGTTTAAATAAGTTTATGGTCTGGAATAATTAAAAATTATCCAGATTTTCCATACTGCTTTGACTTCTGATGTTACAAAAGACACAGAAGTCAGAATAAATTAATCACGCTAAAGATAAACTACACTCGCAACTTAAAACCTAAGTTTTGTCTTAGGCAATTCATATTTCTTATTGCTTCAGGTTTACCTGAAACTTCCTTGTCTCTCTCAACACTTTTTTCCCCCAAAAAGAAAGTAAATAGTTTACTGTCACTGAGCTATAAATAATTTCAAGAAGTTAAATCATAAATATTTTAACAATGTAAGTGATATGGATGATGAGAATCAAGGAGTTGCAGATGTTGGCAGCTTGATGAAGACATCAAAGAAACCTGCAGCTGATGTGCACCTCTGGAGGTCTGGCTAAGCCTTGGTTATGCCCATGCAGAAGAATGAGAGAGAAATATATCTAAACTCTTGTCTCAGATATCACACCTGCATTTGTGCTCCAAAGACCTTCTAATCTGCCTGCCCTGAAAGAAAGTCAGATTCCAATGTGCTTTCTTAGTTAACATTTACTTATCCAAAAAGGTTATAATGCTTCCTTCTTTGTGTAATAAGGACTTTCTAGGAGGAGAATACGCTGCCCTAAAATCAATATTAACTTTTATCATGCTAGACACTCTATTTCATTTCCTTGCCATTTACTTTAGGTTTAGTTTTGAAATTCCCCGGCGACATCAAAAGATCTAGTGAATTAACAACAAAATCATGGCATCTTGGTGAAAACAAACTGATCCTTGTTAACGTATATCAAAGCCCAACCAGCATTGTTGGCTGAAGCACATTATGTCTCTTGCAATGATAATTCCCATAGAGTTACAATATTTTTAATTTTCCAACCATTTTCACACATCTCACATTATTTGATCCTCAAAATAATCATGCTAAGAGAAAAAAATTATCTGCATTTTATAGAACCAGAAAGTGTACTTGCAGCAAACAAAATGATCCAACATCCTCATGTTGGTAGTTCTTACACCATGGGAACTGGGGAGTGGGGCAGTTGACCAGAATCAAGAAAGCATGATGTGTTCTCTACCTGTATCTCCAACCACATCTTTATGCCACCTTCACCCTTGGTTACCAAGATCCAGTTGCTTACCACACCCTGTCCCTGTCATTTTCTTAAAAAGTAATTCTTCCCATTATCAGTAAATTTGTACATGCCTTTCCTGAAATATTCTTGGGATATTTTTTATTCCTTTTTTTTTCCTCCTCACTGGTGTTTTGTATTTTTCAGGTTTTAGCCTAATTGCAATTTTCTTGAAAATGCCTTCCCTTCTCAGTGTTCACCCACCCCATATTTTCTCTCATATGATCCTGCTATTTTCTTTTGGAAAATAATACCTATTTTTGGTGATAAGATACGAGGATATTTCCTTTCTTTACTCACAGAAGTGTTATTTTATGAGTCTTCTTATTTCTTTAGGTCTTCATTTCCTCATCCCTAAAATTAGATTACTAAGCTTAATTTGTTCCAGAGGAACATTCATTCACTCATTCATTCATTCATATTCTCTCTCTCCCCCCTTCTCTGCCCACCCCCCCACTCTTGACCTGAGGCATGGATGACTAGAAGATACTTTTACCCAATTCTCTAGAAAGCTCAGGTGCCCATGGACATCTTCCACTGAGAGTAAAATACTTGGGGAAAAAGCAGCCAGGTTTTGCTCACTGGCTGAATATATGGGCATTGCAAGGAACATATGTAATACCTCTTTTTTATTCACCTTGTTCAAATTCACTTATTTTACTTATAGGATACCACTGGACAGATCAGCTTCTAGAACTACATTTGCCTTCTAGATTATCCATACTTGACAAGAAAACAAAAAATAAACACATAAATTCATAAATAACATTTCATATTGTAATATGTATATATGTATATATACATATATATATACTTGTTACTTGAAATGTATACTTCAGTCATAGATTTCATGCCATCTCATATTTTTCTCCTTCATATTCCTCTGCAGAAATCAAGTAGTCTTGGTTTCAAGGATATCATATATCCCAATGCAATCCATAAATATTTGTTGAAACAAATACACACACCTGCTGCAAACCTTTGTTTAAATTATTTTATAATATTATATTCCCAAATGTGAAATGTTACCTTCCACAAACTGGTATTTAAATGTTCATTTTCTTTTAGATAATGGATGGTCACAAAAGAATAATGGGATGCTAGTACTCCCCCACAGACACAAAAGAAGAACTATCAAAAAAGTTGAGAATAAAATTCTCAATGTATCATTCTATAAAAATCTCAGAGGTTAGAGCAGGAAATTAAATTGAAACACAATGTCATATTCAATAACTTATCCAGAGATGATTCATTTAGATAGTATACTTTTCTGTACTTTCTTCATTTGGTATAAGTATATGCTAGGCTTTAATAAAGCAATTAGTTAAACCGGAAGAAGTATAAACAAAATCAGAAAGTATTACATTATCCCAAAACACCCGTCCAAATACCTTCAACAAATGTTAATGTCTTTATGGTATAGTTTTAAAAAGAAGAAGAAGGAGGAGGAGGAGGAGAAGGAGAAGGAAGAGAAAGAGGAGGAGAAGAAGAGGAGGAGGAGGAAAAAAAGAAGAAGAAAGAGAAGGAGAAGAAGAAGAAAACATGTTCCTATTACCTTAGTCTGTTTGGGTGACTATAACAAAATACTGCAATATGGTTGGATTATAAACAGAAATTTATTTCTCATAGTTCTGGAGGCTGGGAAATGCAAGATCATGGCACTGGAAGATTTGTTGTCTGCTGAGAACTGCTTCCTCCCTCACAGCCATCTTCTCACTATAGCCTCACATGGTAAAAGGGGTGAGTCTCTGAGGGTCTTTTAGTATAAAGATACTAATCCCAATCACAAGAGCTCCACCATCGTGAATGGTCACCTCCCAAAGATCCACCTCCTAATACCATTACCTTGGGAATTAGGATTTCAATATATGAAATTTAAGGGGACACAGACATCCATACCATAGCAATTATTGCACCTTGTCTAGCTCTTTTGCACTAAACCAGTAATAGGTGGTTTCAAGCCTACCCTGTGCAAATGTTCATGCACAGAAGATATTCATTTGAAAGTTAAGCATAATTATCAATGCAAAAATCTGCATTCCTAAAAGACAATTGCTTTTAGAGATTAGAGGTAAAGATGAGCAAAATGTAGAGTGGTGATGAGAGAAGAGAGCTAGAGAAATAAGTGAGATGTGTATTCCTGAGAAAGATTATTTTTAAACACTTCTAAGTAGATTTATACACAATACATATGGATTTTATGTCAATGAGGACAGAAGATATTCAGAGGTATAATAAGTATCCATTAAGAAAATATTGAGGTCTTTCTATTTCTTTATACTCTGAGGAAAAAAAAAAAAAAAAACAAGAAAAAACATATGGCTAAAGACAGAAATTATCTCTAAATATGATTCTTCTTAGGTGACTCGTACTCTAGGAACGAGATGAAAGTATGAAGTCTATGCTTTCTTCATGCGATCATGGATTAACTTTGAATCTGAGGGTTTGAAAACAGTGATCTTTTCATTTCTCAAGGATGAATTAGAAAGTATTCTTTTTGAGGCCAAAAAGCCCTGCATGCTATTTCCAACCTTCATATGCCCAAGGGTCTAAATATGCCCTGTGTGTCTGCACTATTCAAACCGTGGCTTGATCAGAGGCAATGGCACCACCTGGGAGCTTTTTGAAATGCAGATTCTTAGGCCTCTGCCTAGAGTCAATGAATCAGATTCTATAGTTAAGGTTCCCAGGTGATTTGAATGCATTTTAAAATTTGAGGGGCACTGCTTTACGAGACACATGTTCTGTTTAAAGCACTGAAGCCTAGTGGCGCACATATTTTTGACAGGAGGAACTGAACACTGACAGAAAACCGTGAAATTAAAATCTGTTTGGGGGGTACCTGGGTGGTGCAGCTAGTTAAGCGTCTGACTTTTGGTTTCAGCTCAGGCTGTGAACTCAGGGCCATGAGATGGAGCCCTGTAAGGAGCTTGCTTAAGACTCTCCTTCTCCCTCTGCCCCTCTCCCTCTAGGCTCGCGCATATGCTCTCTCTCTCTCTCTCATAAATAAATAAATCTTTTAAAAGAGTAAAAAATAAAAACTGTTTTGATTATTACAACAAAGTTATTTTTGTAGAAAATCTATTACTATCTTTGATAGTAAACATATTAATTATGCCAATAAAACGGAACCAACAATAAAGTGATTCTATAAAAATAAAAAGAATAGTAATAAAGGCAATAGCTTACATACTTTCAGTCATTTGTCTGTGTCAAGTACTATGCATACCTTCTATACGTTAACTTTTTCATCTGTGAACTTTATAAAACAAATGTTGTTTTACCAGGGCTTAGAAAGAGTAAATGATCTGCTCCAGGTTACTCAACCTGGAAAGTGGACGGTGTGACTTTGAATCCAAATCTGTCTCAAGCGCAAACTCTATATTCTGTTGTCCTTCTAAACAAACCTTCTAATGTATAAAGTAGGAATAATAATTTCTAGGCTTGTTGTGATGGTAATGTGGTGAAAAACCAAGGGTATTTATAAATATTTGTGTTTTTTTCATATTTAATAAAATCTGTACTACATAATGATCACTAGCTCTTCAAATAATTAACTGAATGCTGCAAATCTAAGACTAAACTGAAAAGACTTAAATGATGTAAAGGCAGAAATGAAATCAGCTGGATGCAACCAAACTAATTTTTAACAAACTGTTAGTAAAATTGCTTGTTTAAAAATAACTAGTTTAAAGAGGATATGTAGAATTTGATTTTGAATATATATATATATATATATAGTAAAGAATATAGATGTAGTGAATATATATAGATGTAGTGAAACCTACTTACTATTTTTTATACATGAACAGATTTTCAAATCTTTGATATATTCACTCTTTAAGATACACACATGCATACACACACACAACCTTGTATATTTAAAATCCTGTAAAAATGGGAAGTAAGTTTTGCAACTGAGGCACTCTAGGGTAATTTTCCGATAATGAACTTTTAAGTTTATAAAAATACATATAATAATGGAGAATGTGTTTGGTCTTGTCTTTCAAAGAAAAGACAAATATTGTTTCTATTCCATTAACATAGATTCATTCCATAAAACCCTAACACTCCCATCCACATCAATACACCCTTCTCAGAAAATATGTTCTCTCTCTAGCACCAGTGATTTCTTATCTATGCCACTTGAAATAATCTTTTTAATCTCCAAATCCATGCATAAATTCTGTTTGAAACAAAAAATTTAATAGGAAAGATTCAACTATCCTTTGGTTCAGTAGGTAGTTAAATATGTAAATAGTCTTTTAATCTCCAACCAGCATTCAGCTAAGAAGCATTTTTCTTATCACTGGACCAGCACAGCCAATAGAACATCATTTGCTGTTGTCATCCGAAGGTTACTTATTGACATGAACTTTTATGTTGGAACTCTGGGTCCATAAACAATAACTGCAAAATGTGCTGGGTTTTATAAATATATTTTTGTATATGTCACATTATGTTCCATGTATAAAGTTCTCTAAGAAGAAAAGCTGCATTTCTCCTGAGCAGCTGGTCTGGTTTGCTCTATAAGCACTGAAAATCCCATAACTATCTTCCTTCTCCCATTGGTTTCTAGGATGTTTGGAACCAAATAGCAACCCAGTTTAATAATTGTGAAAGTTTTTGTGTTATATTTAGCACAATATATGTAGCACCATCTAAGGTGAAAACACAAGGGCAGAATGCGGTGAGCTCTGGAGAAGTGCACAGTTGTGAACCAAGTCTATTCCTTCTTCCATCTACCTCCTGGCTCCGTTGGTCATCTGCTTTACATTGGAAGTATGATTATGAAGGTCACCTCAGTGTATTTCTTAAATTTTGTCCAAATTTTTATTGATTAATAATATCAACTCTCCCTTGCAACCCATTCTTCTTTTAAAGGTATATGTTTGTATCCAATTTAGTATTTATTTATTAAGAATACTATTTTATAACTGTGCTATAATGTTACTTGGCATAGTACTGTGTTGGTTAGTACCACCATTATAGGGTTGCCTAGCTTTTGATTATTCTACTTCAAGCCTTTTTTTTTCCCTCATAAGGCCTGATATTTTTAGTGTGGGATTTTGCAGAACATGAGGTTTTTCAGGAGCACAATCATGGTATTTTAGTAGAAACACCTGGACTTTTGTTATTGTAGTCAGCAACCTACCTACTTTTTTTTTTTTTTTAAGGCATTGCTCCTTTTCATGATAAAATATCTAATTTGTTTATTTGATAGAGTGAAGTTTTGGATGAAACACAAATGCAAATCTAGAAATAGCTCTAAATATATACCTGCAATGCCAATTAGTATTAGACTATATTGCTGATTGAACCATTTGTGTACATTTGAAAACTGACATTAACCTGCACTATTGGGAATTTCATTTTTTTGTATTAGTGGGAAAAAATACTGGGAATATAAAGACCAATCTGTAATTTAAAAAGGTTTGTCATTGTTGGTTGCTCATTTATTCCTTGTTAAAATGTACTTTTATTTAGGCATCATCTCTGAGGCAGGTGACCCTGATAATCAGCTCAGCAGGAAGTCCTCTGAAGTTTAAGCTATCCACAGGAATCCCATGCGTCATGGGCATATGATGTAATATGATGTAATTCCCTTTACTGTGGTAAGGGGAAAACTATTGCAGCAATTATGGGAAGTTTGCCTCATTCTAAAAGAGAGATGAACGACACTCTTTTATGTTTTATTCCCCTGTCAATTGAAATAACATTATATGACATGGGTCCAGTAATTCAAGATCATGAGGGGACCTAAACTGAGAATAGCCCAAAGGCAGGCAAAAATCTGAGTCTTCCCTGAGACTAATTACCAAGCATGGAACTGCCTACATTAAGTAGTTTGATTTTCAGCTAAACACATTTTGTTATTTTTAACCATTTACTTTTTCTGTAATATTCAGTCTAATATATCCTAATTCACACACACACACGCACGTAGCACACACACACACACACTTTCATGATTTTATTATCAAAGATTCCTACCAATCATGCCTATCATTCTATACCTATAGTGTTTTCTCTTCTCATTTCAAATTCAGAATATTCACAAAGGTACAATAGTGAATGTCTTCCTTTTTTCTTCCTTACAGTCTCTTCCATCAACAGTTGAGTTATTCAGTTTCATCCATCTTATTTAAGAAATGTAAATGAATACCACTAGACGTTATTCTATCTCTACTATCTTTGCATTCTACTATATCATTGTCAATATCACTATCCATTATTCTAGTTACCCAGCAACCTCTGAGCATAAACTGGTTTTGTCCATAAGGTTCTAATACTAGCCAACACAATACCTCTGTGTCAAGACACTTAACATCAACTATCATGAAAAAATGAATAATATCCTTTAGAGTAATAATCTTGACTCCATTCTGGATCTTTATTCACCTCAACAAGATTAATTTGCCTTCAACAGACAAAACTTCGCAAAGTGCAGTAGATACTCATGTATTACTCCTACAAATACCATTAAGCATCTACTATGTACCAGGCACTCTTCAAAGTGCTGGTGTTATACCAGAGACCAAAACATCTCTACTCTCTTAGAACCTACATTCTTTTAAAACACTGTTATCAGGGAAACATTGTTTTTCAGTTATTTCTTTGCTTATGCCCAATATATCTATAGTTATGTCTAATGTATATCTACATATCTAGGAGGCCAGTATAACTTAGTGCTTTACCAAGCATCAGGCTCTGGGACTATATTACAAGCCAAGAAAATAGGCTTCCAGTTCTGGAATGAACAGGATTAAAAGGCAGAGTTACATAGGGAATATAGTGAGTGGTATTATAATAGCATTGTATGGTGACAGGTGGTAGCTACATTTCTGACGAGCATAGTATAATATAGAGTAGTTGAATCACTGTGTCATATTCCTGAAACTAATGTTACTAATGTATTATTGTGTGTCAACTAGACTCAAATTAAAAAAAAAAAAAAAGAGTTTACTATCTAGGGAGAACTTAAAATATGGAGAAGAGGAAGAAAAGTGGAAGTCAGTTGTAGTTTGTTGAAATAAATACTAGAAAGAAATATGAGAAAATGCTCTGTCAGTTCACATAAAGTGGTTATTTATTCAGTGAAAGAGTCAAGGGAGGGAATATTTAATTGGGACATAATTATGGATGGGAGTTATTTATACCAAGATACAGAATTAGCAGCAAAATATGCAATCTGTTAGAGGATAATACAATTCCAAATTGAACATATCCTATGGCTTCATAATATTTTTGCTACCTCTAATGGATTTTATCATTTAAGCAAGAGGAGTCATTAGAAAATGTGAAAGGAGTGATGTGATCAAAGTCTCTTAGGGGATTAACTGCTGTGGCGATGTGACTACTAGCTCCTTGTGGGTTAGAAATGAAAGCAGGGAAACCGTTGGTAAGTTATTGCAATGTATGAGTCAGAGATAGATGAGGGTCTAAAGTACACTAATAGCAACAGACACAAATGGCAGATAAATATGAGAAATATTGATCTAGGACTTTGTCAGACAGAAAAGCTTTTAGACACTAGTCTGTGACTGAAGATTAGATGAGCTGCCTCTAAGAACCTAACGGTTTCTTCGATCTCACGGCTCTAATCACAAATCAGAGAATTGTATGTGTTTTGGGGGGTCTGTGTGTATATGTATATATGGGTGTATGTTTTACTAGTTAGGTAAAAAAAAAAAAAGAAAAAAAGAAAAAACATAATATTAAAATGTCTTTTCAAATTTCAAATGCATTTTGGAGATAGAATCATCTATGCAGCATTTGGTAATGTTATTAAAATAAGGCAGGTAGCAAATATGTTGTGATTACTATTAAAATGGAAACTGCAGACTTAGAACCATTGTGATATGTGACTTCTAAGGATGGGGAATATTTTATGGGTGCTTGCTACTTTTGGAATCAACTATGTAGAATATTAAAAACTGCCATCAGTGATGGATACAACTAGTATCCTGCCTTCAGACCTATCCAGCAGAACACTTAACCACATGTGCAGGATGAAAAAAAATGGGCTTTCAGTTTGATTTTCCACCCACTTTTCAGCAAGGCCCAAGTTTCTGTGTTTGTATATTTATTTATTTATTTCAATCACGAATTGTACAAATTTTTTTCCTGTAGCAATCAGTAAGTACAAGGGCTTCCTTTACTGCCTGTGACCAATCATGTGTACCATTTTATAGCCAAATACCACTATAGAATATTAAGTTATTACCCAAACCAGAGAACAAGCAACAGTAAAAAATAACTACATGAGTTACAGCTTGGTTCAATGTTAAAGGCAGATTGTGTGGTCTGTGTTTGTGATACTTCAGCCCCAAGGACTCTAACCCAATTCCAGAGATTGTACAAATGCACTGCAATTTTCCTTGTTCATTTGGTGATAAGCATTAGATGATTGTTGGGCTTTCTGATATTATTTACTTTCCCAAAGGTCAGGAGAAAAAAGAAATAACAACGAATGTGTTAGCTTCAGAAAAGCATCAAATTTTGATTATTTCATGTTCATACTGTTGAGCAAAAATTACACCATGAAACATTAGCATTTATACTACTTTCACAGGTCTTACTGGCAAGAGTTGATCAAAGCAGGCATACTATGGACTGCCTTTATGGAAAAGGACATTAAACAGACCTATGCAAAAAACATACTTTAGTTTTAACTTATTTTAATCCCTTTCTCTAATAATTAAATGTTGTGGATAGACCAACATTTTATATTAATAAAGAGCTTAAGGAAAACAAATTTGCATACAGAAATGGTGGGAATATTAAACTAAAATTAACTAATACTAAAAGTATTAACTAATACTTGGAAAGTGAATGATGCCTCATAATTTAAAATATGCTTTATAAAACAGCATCAAAACACTGACAAGCTCTAAGAAAACCCAATTTATTTTGAAGCCAACATGTCCAACTCACACCATTGTCTTTGAAATAAACACTTCCATAGATACAAAAAAATATATTGAATACTCATTATTACTTCTCTCCCTGCTTTAAATAATAAATTCATAATTTTTGTACATAACTTTTTTACATAATTAAGATCAAACTTTCTATGTGTATGTAAAACATAACCTAATTTCAGAATAAAACCAAATATATGTTTCTCTTAATTATTTGTCTAACACGACATTAAATAATCTTCATCTATCTTTTGCAATGTTTAGTCAGATGACTTATTGTATATAAATAATAGTTATAAAGACCATTTAAAACAATGCTTAAGACAATGTCAAACTGATTTATCAACAAATACTTTTTGTTTAAATTTTACTTTGATTTGTCTTTTTATAAAAGTAAAATGTTTTTTAAAACATTGTGGTTAGGTGGGTCAACGGGTTAAGCATCTGCCTTAAGCTCAGGTCATGATCCCAGAGTCCTGGGATCAAGTCCCACATTGGCTCCCTGTTCAATGGAGTGCCTGCTTCTCTCTCTCTACCTCTGTCCTCTCAACCACCCATGTTCTCTCTGGCTCATTCTGCTTTCTTTCTCTCTCAAATAAATAAATAAATCTTTTTTAAAGTTTAAAAAAAAAAACATTGTGGTTAGAAAAATAATGCCTCCTCAACTACTTTTAGATATCTATGTCTTACTCCTCAAAACATTTATGTATGTCATATTACTTGACAAATATAATTAAGGTTAAATATTGATTTAAGGATGTTAATCAATTGACCTTTGGGAGATTCCCTAAAATACCTGGGTTGGCCCAATTTAATCATTTATTCCCTTAAAAGTAGAAAACAAAGTCAGAAGAATGGGTCACAGAGATACAACAAAGACTAGACAGGATATATTTAAGTAGGAGCTGGTTCTTTGAAAGAATTAATAAAATTGATAAACCCCTGGCCCGACTTATATATTTGAAACATAAAAGGAACTTCACCCATCATGGCTGGTTTGAAAATGGAGGAATGTCAGGTTTGGCCAGTAAACCCTTAGATGGCAAAGGAAAGATTCTCCAGACACCTAACTAGGAGAAAGGAGAGGGCCTAGGGACCCAACACTCTAGGGGCAAAAGGCCCCAAATCAAGCTCTATCTCCATTTTTATCATGCATGTTATTGTTATATGAAAGAATACAGCTTAGAATGGAATATAAAGTTTTAATAACAAGGGCAATGACATTTACAGGCATTGTATGATTAGAACTATCTATGTTTGCAGCTTGCAGCCATAGAGTATGTGACTATTAAGGATTTATGTCTAACCTAAATTAAGCATCGGTCCCCTGAGAGACAGCGTTGAGCCACAATTAGGCTCTGACTGTTTTCAGCCCAAAATCGTAAAAGGAGTTTCAGTTTTCTGGTCACTCTTTTTTTCTGCTTTTCAACTAGCCTCTCCCAAAGAGGATTGTGTTTATCAAACTCGGGTAGCCAACCACAGTGAATTCCCAGAGAGGAAGGGGGTCATGAGCAAATGAATGCAGGTGGCTTGAGATGGTCTTCAGCTGGTGGCCAGCAAAGAAAAATAGGGAACTACAACCACATGATACTGAACTCTGCCAACAACATGGATGAGCAAAGTAATAGGTCCTCCCCGAGAGCCTCCACATAGGAATGCAGCCCTGCAGACCCCCTTGCTTTAGTCTGACCTCTGAACTATCCAATAACACTTTGTGTCCTTTTAACTATAAAATATGTGTAATCTATTATAGGGGCAATAGAAAGCTAATACAAATATATTATTGTATACCCTATTTTTTGTATGAGATTTGATGGCTTAGTCATCTTATGCCCAAGTAGTGACAGGGTTTATACTAGGCCTGTCTTCTCCCAGTAGCAATCTCGGCTTCTCTTACCCATTTTCATCAATCCATTCTCATCAAAGAAGTTCAATCCAGTTAAACTGATGTGGGAGAGTGAAGTTCTTGTCTCAGAGAGTTGAAGAATGAATCTTGAAGACAAAGGAGAGTGAGTAAATCCATAGAAGTTTATTAAGCAAAGATCCAGAAAAAGCTCTCAGGAGTGAGAGGAGCCCTGGCAGGGTTGCCACTGAGGACTTTTAGGGATGGTCTTCTACAAAAAGCTAACTAGGGAACTTAAATCTGTTTAACATCTCTATTGATAGCACAGTAGAGTAAGGACTAGTGATAACACCATCAATGGCTTACTTCCTTTTTAGGGTCCAGTAATTCTTGGTTGGTCGCAAGTAGCTGCTATAATGAGACCTCACCTCTGACACATAGAACAGGATGGTCTGGTTTTTCCCCTTATCTCTGGTTTCCTTTCATCTCCCACATTTTGTAATTTTGTGAGCCTGATCGGCCCCCTACCTATCTCTCCATACCTAGCCCTGCCTGTCCCTTATTCAAAACCAGATTGATCATGTGCCTTCTGGCAGATAGCCCTAAAATTCGCATTGTTGTCTTGGGTCCACCAATTGTTTGAGCTTATACCAGATCCACTTGATGAAGTTTTAGAATATAAGTTAGGTCCAGGGCCCACGGCCAAGAAGGAATTCTTAAGACATCTCTGGTGCAAAAGGGTGATTGTATTAAAGCATGGGGATAGAATTGGTAGGCAGAAAGAGTTGCTGCCCCAGGGTTGTGAGGGGTGATGGATTATATTCTATGGGGTTGGGTTAGGTAAGGAAAAGGGAGGGTTTGAAAGAACTTTCATATGCTAAAGAGGATCTCCAGGATACCTAAGGCCTTGCCTTTGTCGAGTTAAGGATATTTTCCCTTTTAATAAGGCATTAAAGGTAGGATAGTTGAGAGCTTCCTGGAGAAATGTCACATTCCTGCTATCACACATCCTTATCAATAAACTTTAGGTTTAGAAGAAATTTAACTTTGTTTACATTTCCCTCTGCCTCAACCTCCCTCGATTTTATGGAGGGGAAGATGATGTTAGGGTTTCAGGAACTGAGCTATGTATGGGTCTCTGAAAGTTAGGCTATTGGTAAGAAAGCTTCTTCCTTGTAAATCACTAGGACATTTGTAAAACTCAGGTCTTGCAGGACTGTGATCTCTACAAGTTAACTATTTGTTTTTCCTTTAGGAGTGCCTGAGGTGTAAGGGCCTATTTAGCCAGAGTGATTCCATCTGGTTAAACAGTGATTTTGTTGTTTATGCAATAAAACTTAAACTGACCCTGCCCCTCCCACCTCACCCCCAGGGAACTTTCTTAAAAGCAAGTCTGGGAAACCAATCCCAGGTAACAAAGCCCAAATACAAGGGCGGGTCAGGCCAGGTGGAGACATCCAATCAATGGGGCGCATATACTGCCTCCCTAGCTACCAAGGAGTGTGGGCCCCACCTTTTGGATGCCTTTTGGGCGCCAATTCTGACCAAACTGATAGGCTAGTTCAAATATCTACTATAAGGTAAATTGGAATTCAATTGGTCACTTGTGTGTGACCTAGCATGACTATGCAGCTTTCTCTGTGTGTTGCAATCTCATTGGCCACCTGTGTGTGGCCAGGCTCAACCACATGGCCCTTTCCCTTTAAAAGTTAGTTGGTAAGGCAGGGAGGGGTCGCCCTCTCTGTAAGAGGCGGCCCCAATTTGATTCTCAATGCTTGGCATGAAATAAAGCTTTGCTTGACTTTCACTTTGTATCAGTCTCGCTCCTTTGATTATGGACCCATCAGAGGAATGTCACATATATCCCACTGCAGGGGGGCAGGGGGGCGGCGGGTGCAGGTTGCGGAGTGTCAGCTTCTACTTTGTCCTCAGCTTGCCTTCTGCTCCCTCATCACACTCACTAAGTTCCTTTCCCCGGGCTCTGCTCCACTCTGAAGACATGCCTGCTGCTTGGCTGATGGCAACACTTTGCTCTTGCTTGCCCCAGGCATGATGACCTCTCCTTCTCTCTTAAGTTCTCAACATGGCTAGCAAATTCTCAAACTTCAGGTATCAGTTTAAGTATCATTCCTTTAGAAAAAATTCCTAGTCCAGAATTCCGTAAATCACCATGTTCATTTCTGTCCTTTCAATCTCCTGAATCTTTACCTTTGCTTTTCTAATTTATTTATTTATTTTTCATTTCTTCATCTAGACTTTAAGAATCATAGCTGTAGAGACTGTATCTCTTTTAGGAACCACTGACATTGGTATATAATTGCCTAATAAAAAAATGCCTGGTATGAAACATCTGTTAAATAATTCTGGTTTCTGGTTCAAGACTTTTACCCTCTGAATACTAGTGACTTGTGTTCAGATCCCCACATTAAAATGCCTGTTTTTGAAGGAATTTGCTTGTGTTCATCCACTGACTTTATATTAATTAAAACATGCATATAAACTTACAAATGTACTCATAGAAATAAATCATCATGTTTATATTTCAAACATTAGGAATTGGCATAGTTATTTATTTATTTTTTCTTTTTTTCTATTGCTAGAATGAAACATAATGCTTATAAATATGAATTTGGGATAACTTACTATACATAGTATATTAGGAGCATTAATCTGGCAGAGTCCAAAAGTTTTTAGTGGATAAATAAAAGCTCAGAGAAAAACTGATTAGACTTGACTCCTTTTATTCAGACAGAAAGAGAAAGTGACTCTGGCGCAAAGGGTCAATGGGATGAAGGATGGGGCAGGTGATATCTATAACCAGAAGGCAGACTAGCTACAGGTATTGATGATGATAGGGTTTATGATAGACTAAAATATTAGTGATTAGGACAATGACTCAGGTACTTGAGCGAAAATAAAATCAGAGATTACTGATTCATTCACACTGGTTGTACCAAACTGACTTATATTAACTAATTATGGTCTAGAAAACTTCTCATTAATCCAAATTCCTAAGTGAATAAAAATAATATATCTTTAAAATAATTATTTGGGAATTCAGTGAACAATTCTCTAATTACCTTGAGACAGAATTGTTCAGCACCATTGGGATTATTATAGCCTAAATGTGAAATTGCTCAGTTGTCTTTGACCTTTTCATTTCAGTTATCAAGATGTAACTTGGAACAATAGATTTTTTCATTTCTAAAAATGAAGTATCATCTTACTGTGTCTCATTGGTTGCATTGTAAAAGAATGTTATATTTTTACTGTCCTTTGTTTTCAAACTCTTTTCTTTAACAATTTATAATTCTATAAATATTTGTTTAGTGTAATATTTCTAAAATTTAGGATAAAAATTGCTAGATGATTCAGTTTTATTTTTATACCACCATTCGTTCAGTCATTCAACCTATTAACTGGGCCAGGAAACTGGGTATGAATTAATTCTTTAATTTGCCTTCAAGGAGCTCACAATGAATAGGGAAATAAATACAAATCCAAGGGGCTCTAGGGAACCTTCAGAGAAGGTCCTTTCTGGGTATGACTCTTTCTGTCACTCCTTATTCCCATTACCTGTAGAGAATAAATTTAGGATATATTCACTTTAGATGATCACCTGTATTATACAAAGAAGTGTCAAGGTCTGCTAATTTAAACTACAGTACTGGGGAGTTCCCTCTAAGAAAGTGATATTTAAAACTAAGAAGGCTATAATGAAAGGGATGTGGCCATGTGAAGAACCAGGATAGGATGATACTGGAAAAAACTGAAGTGTGCTGTATTTCACTGCTATATCCATGCTGCCAGTGCAGGAGTTCCAACACCAGCTTCTAGGCAGGACACATAGAACTTGCTAGGGAAGACTCATTAATTTCATTAATGAAGTCTTCATTAACAATAGTGAATTAATGAAGACTTCATTAATTCAACAAAAATATCTCTTTCTGTGCCCTTTTAGGCCACTGTGATAGATGAAATTGCTGTTCATTTATATTCATTAACTCCCTGAGGAAGGGTATATGTCCCTGCTCTGTGGAATTCAAGTAGTCATGTGATTGACTAGAGAAAATGGAGATCTGTATGATGTATATTATGTGAGATTTACCTATCAATCTGTCTATGAGCAGAAGTGAAGTGTGTCAGTCATAATCAGAAGTCTTATGAACCAGTGCATTTTGTAATTTTACAAGCTCCCCCTTTTACTCTACAAGGACAACCAACAATGTTATAAAGTTTACTCTGTGGCCTGAGTCCCAGCTTGAAACTGATGTGGAATAGTGTGAACAAGAGATACAAATCTTTGTTGTTATAAACCTGTGAAATTCTGCAATTTATTATGATTATTGTTGTAATAGTTGTTATTATTATTACCATTATTATTTTAGCATTAACTTGCCTATCCTGACTGATAAGAGCCAGCTGTGTAAAAATTTTCAATATTTTCCATCTTTTTTGGTTAGTAAAAATGTTGACTTGTCTTATCCAAGATGATAACCACTAGCCACTAAACTGATTTCATTATTTAAGCTACAGCAAATATAAAACTTAGTTCCTCAGTCACACTTACATTTTAAGTACTCAGTAGACAAATGTGGCTCATGAATACCACATAAACAGCATAGATATAATTTCCTTCATCACAGAAAGTTCTATTGAGAATCACTGGCTCAAACTGTGAATGATTTGGGCCTTTTCTAGCTCCCATCATGTTTTGAGCTTACATGGATTCCCTAATCTCTTTGCTCTGGGGGTAGTTAGACCTAGTGAAGGTAAGAGCTTCACTTCTCCCAAGCATCTTAAATCTCATTGGCTCCCTGTGACTTTTTATTCCTTTTAATCTAAAACCAATTGAAGTTGTTGCTGGATCATTTTATACTTCACTAATGGCCAGACCCTCTGGAATTCACTAATGCTGTTACACGCCAATCAATAACAATTAACTGCCATCACTTCAACTTGATATTTGCTTGGTTCCAGAATTAGCAGCGTGACACTCTTGGTTTAATGGAGAAAAGCGATGATTTCTAAAGCTTCTCAAACCAAATTGGTGTAGACTTTTTGAAATGATATCCAGACACACAACCATGGATCCTAATCAACAGAAAGCCAACTTCTATTAAAGGAGTTGAGAAGAATCAGCAAGCCTGTGAGCGCCCGTGTCTGGTCCTCCATGTGCAGTTTTCTTGGCCTTGTCCAATTCCAAAGTTTTAGAGGCTCTTGATTGCCCAGAGATGGAAGAATATATTTTCTCTGATAAAGCATATTCTCTTCATAAGTATGATTTAGTCAATGTCCACCAAATTTCTATACACCTTGCTTCAACTATTGACTTGAATGCATCTTTTTCTCCCCCATGCATCTACCTTTTAAGACCCAGTTCAAACCTCATTTTTCCAAAGCTCTCTTTCAGATTTTTTCAGCCAACATTGATTATTGCTTCCTCAGAAACATTATAGTAGCTCCATTAACTGTCTTTTCCTGTATATCTTTTTCATTTATTCAACATTTATTTATTAACAATGATCTAGCTAAGTAGAAAACATCAATCAATATTAGATTGAAATCACTGTCTCTGTGGAACTTACATTCAAGTGGGAGTTGATTAATTTTAGCAAATTCAATATAATACAAGTGCTATTCATTGTATCTTTTAAAATCCCCTCTGCTTCTTGTTCCCTAGAACATTACTTTGGGACACTGGTAATGTATGGAATAATGAAAAACTTTTATGTTGTGTACCTCAATGTATATTGGTAGTCTGCATTTTCAAAGTCATTCATGCTCTCCTTTGATTAGGCACAAAGCATTTTCTAAATGCTTGAACCATTACAGACTTGTACTGGGTCTTTTGGGGTTCTAACCTGTACTCTCTCTGGACTGTCTCTTGAATTCTGTGTCTCAGAAGAAATAATAAAGAGTCATTTGTCTAGGTCGGGTACTCACTTCTATGGTTCTGCTTTGTTGCTAACTCCACAAAAGAAAATAGTAGGGCTTTCTTTTGTTGGTTTGCTTGTTTTGTTTTTGTTTTTTAACAGAGGAAAAATAGTATTCCAACCAAATGGCTAATATTTGTACTTGAAAGAAGCAACGTTTACATTTTTTTTCAGAAAACATTTACTTTTTGAGTTTGTCTTATCACAAACGACATGTGAATAAATACATCCTCCTGGAGTCTCTAGAGTATGATTCAGATGCATACTATGTTGTACTATGAACATTGCAGTTCTTTCTTAACTATTGAGTAATGCCTCCTGTTCTTGGGTCATCAATAGAAAATGTCATTCTTTTTTAATTAAGCCCTTTCCCTTTATTAGCATATTGCTATGGATTAATGGATTTATTTTGATTCATTTACTGTAGTTATTCTTTTCAGTGTTCACATTGCCTCAAATTTTTCAGTAGAAGAGCTTTTGAGCTGACTACTGTGTTCTTTTAGCTGGTCTTCTACTGTTTTCAGCCCTTCTCATTTTCCATCATAACAAATATTCTTTTTTTTAAGATTTTATTTATTTATTTGACAGACAGATTACAGTTAGGCAGAGAGGCAGGCAGAGAGAGGAGGAAGCAGGCTCCCTGCTGAGCAGAGAGCCCAATGCGGGGTTCGATCCCAGGATTTGGGATTATGACCTGAGCTGAAGGCAGAGGCTTTAACCCACTGAGCCACCCAGGTGCCCCCATAACAAATATTGTTAGGCTCCCATTCTACTTTCTCTCACCCATACGTGTCATTACCCTGACTCTTTTTACTTAGCAACAGTTTTTATAAATGAAGGTATGAGAACTATGTGTGGTAATTGCATTGGTGGTGGAGACTTTTGTTTGTAGGACTAGTGAGGGAGCACAACTATGAAATAACTTTGTAAAGATATCATAAACTGAAACCTCTAATTCAGATATAACATCATTCTCAGCCACCCTCATTCCACATCTGTATCTCATTTCTTTCAAAGAGGAATCTTAGAACATGTATGTTTACTTCTCCTCTATATTTTAATATAAACATATTGTTGCCAAATTACTTTATCTGTATCACTATTAAAACAAGTAAATTAATACAAGTTCCACTTTCTTTATATTAGTTTTTGGTCTTAAATATTTCTCACTAATGATGTCAAGGTAAATATTTTGTGTTGAAACATTTTCTGAATTAATTCTATTTGTTTCTGTCTGGTTGTTTTAATTTAATTTTTAGTTTCAGTGTTTTCTTTTGTGCTTACTTTTGATTTTGAAAATGTATAAGATTTAAAAATCAAAATTAGATAAGAAATACACCCAGAGAAGATGTGCTGATTTCTTTGGCCACCCATCTAATAGAAGTGGCTCTTTATATTTCATTTCC
>NC_081563.1:42841354-42904386 GCF_022355385.1 Mustela nigripes | reverse complement strand
TTTCATTTCATTTCATTTCATTTCATTTCATTTCATTTCATTTCATTTCATTCAAACCAGATTTCTGGTTATCCTTTCTATGTTTTTCTTTCAGAGAAGATAATTTATAAATATGTCCTTCATAAAACAAAAGATAAACCATTTCACCTATCTCTGTATCTATCTACCTTCTGCATCCCAATTCTATACCTAAAAGTATTTACTGTAAACCATTGCATTTTAGTTAGTAGAGATGAGATCTTCATTCTTTTGGGTACATAATGCTCCATTGTTTGGATGTACAACACTTTACAAACCGGTAGTCTTTGAATGAGCATGGATTTTGCTTGTAAAAGTTATATTGCAAATTACTGATGTGTTTATAACTTCTGCCATAATTCAAATATTATTAAGATATTTTAATAAAAACATACCAAAACAATATCACATCCCTCCCTATATTGTTAAATTCTCTATGTTCTCTATTTAATATATTATTGATTAATGACAGTTGTTAAAATCCCAAATATGTCACTGATGCTATTTATATCTGTCATAAGCAGCACCCATATTCTATGCTTTATGATGCTCATATTTAATTATTTTATTTTGCATTGGTTGCATAAAGGTAAAAGCCCAAATTTTAATTAACTAATTAATTAGATTTCTTTTTTATTTATTCATTTGACAGACAGAGATCACAAGTAAGCAGAGAGGCAGGTAGAGGGGGTGGCGGAAGCAGGCTCCCTGCAGAGCAGGACCCTGAGATTATGACTTTAGCCAAATGCAGAGGCTTAACCCACTGAGCCACCTAGATGGCCCCAAAGCCCAGCCTTTTAATAAATGATTTACTTATCTATTTGAGAAAGAAAGCATGAGTGGGAGGGGCAGATGGAGAGGGAATCCCAAGCAGTCACCCTGGTGAGTGCAGATTCCCAAGGAGGGACTCAATCTCACAACCCAAAGATCACAACCTGAGCCAAAACCAGGAGTGGGCTGCCTAAACAGCTGCACACCCAGGTGCTCCAAAAGCCCAGCTTTAGATAGAGTAGGTAACTTAAGTCTCACATCCTCCCAGTGGTGGAGTTATAACATTTTCCACATCTAAATATGAAACATTGAGGCTTAGAAGTGTTAATTAAATTGACCATGTTCACCTTGTTAATAACTGATGAATCCATGACTTGTACTTATATCTAACTTCAAATGTCACTTATGTCACCACGATGCTATCCCATCTCCTGCCAAAAATAAAAACAAAAACAAAAACAAAAACAACACTTTATTTCTCAGGGAAGTTTAGATTTTTAAGTGTATGAATATGTAAATATAATTATGTCATCATTTGCCGCTCAATCTTGAAAGAAGAAAGTATCACAATGAGAAATTAGATTTTAAAAAGGAAAACAGGGGTGCCTGGGTGGCTCATTTGGTTAAGTTCTGCCCTAGGCTCAGGTCATGATCCTGGGATCCTGGGATAGTGTTGCACATTGAGCCTGCTACTCCATCTCCTTCTGCTGTTCCTCCTTATTGTTCTTTCTGTTTTACGCTCCTGCTTTCTCTCTCTCTCACTCTCTCTCTCAAATAAATAAAATCTTTTAAAAAGGAAGGAAAATAGGCAGAATAAAAAGTTTTGTCCCTTTGCTTTTAGAAACAATTTGGAAGTTGTTTTTCCTAATTCCTGAAAGTCTTTCAGCTTCCTTGAATACATGCCCAAATCATATCTAACCACATACCTAAAAGATGAAAACATGAAGAGGGCATCAGGAGGAGGCCCGCTGTACAACAATGACCTCCTAATTTGCTGGCTTCCGTACTTAATTTTCTTCATTCTATTAGCCACACAACAGTCAGGGTGCTCTCTTAAAATACATAAATCAGGGAACATAACATTTAGTTAAAAAATCTCTAATTGCTCTCATTTAGAATAAAACACAGGCATGGACCTATACAATGTAGTCCATGTCTACCTTTACACCTGTCTGACTTGACATCCTGCTAAAGTCCTAAAATCCTTCTGCCACAAACCCATGTCTTGTTTCCCAACCACACTAGGCTTATTCTTGTCTCCAGGTATTTACACTTGCTAATCCTTCTGCTTGGAATGATCTTAATCCAAATTTTAGTACAGATGTTCCTCTTTCATACCATTTACACTCCAGTATCATCTCTGCCAAAAGAAATTCCTTGATTACTCTCTTTAAATTTTCTCCTTTCCTTCTTTTTCTTCCTTCTAAGGGGGTAAATTGTAAAAGCTTCCATTGCAAGAAAAAAAAAATCTGAAACTATGTAAGGTGAAAATAATAGGTAGACTTACTCTGGTGCTCTTTCCCCAATACATATAATTGCTGAATCATTATGTTGTGCACCCAAAACTAGGATAATGTTGTGTGTCAAATATAGATAGATAGATAGATAGATAGATAATAGAGTCAATGTAACCAAAGTCTGTATAAAGCTATATACTTTATATTTTTCTGTAAAAGACCACAGAACTATTCATATTTCTAGAAAAGTACATGATCTTTTAAATAAAATATATCATCTTCTATGCTAAGTTTTCATTAGTTTTTCACACCCCACCCAACTTAAGAGATTTGATTTCACAGTGAGATGAGTGAAAAGAATTGTATCTACTTAAAAATCCAATTAAATTTATTAACCTTTAAAAAAATCATCAAACTACCTACTTAAATGGAGACTTTTCCTCTGTGTAAACTACAACTAAATAAACTTAAACAAAAAAAAAAAAAAAAACCTACATATTAATGCCACAAATATATTAAGTTTTGTGTTGAAGTAATTTTCTTTGATGACTCCACTCAACTTTTCCATTTTTATTCTACTACTCATGAGTTTATAAAACCTACAGATCAACTACTGTAGGTTGATTCCCAAATCTATGAAACACATTGTTTTCATTCTTCCTTTTGCTTATACTAAACCTCAATATGTTTCTACCTACTGGAGAGCTACTCATCTTTATAAAACCGACTGAAATATCACTCCCTATAGATATCTATATTTTTATCTACCTGTCTGTCATTCTGTTTTTCTGTCTAATCTATCTACCCTTACACATTTTAATCTCCTTTATTTCAAAGTAAACCTATTTTTTAAATTTAATTTTATTTTTTCAGTGTTCCAAGAGTCATTGTTTATGCATCATACCAAGTGCTCCTTGCAATATGTGCCCTCCTTAATACCTACCACCAGGTTCATCCATCCTCCCACCTGTCTCCCCTCCAATACCCTCAGTTTGTTTCTCAGAGTCCACAGTCTCTTATGCTTCATCTCCCCCTCTGATTTCCTCCAATTCACTTTCCCTTTCCTTCTCCTAATGTCCTCCGTATTATTCCTTATGCTCCACAAGTAATTGAAACCATATGATAATTGACTCTCTCTGCTTGACTTATTTTACTCAGCATAATCTCCCGCAGTCCCATCCATGTTGCTACAAAAATTAGGTATTCATCTTTCTGATGGAGGCATAATACTCCATTGTATATATGGACCATATCTTCTTTATCCATTCATCTGTTGAAGGGCATCTTGGTTATTTCCACAGTTTGGCAATTGTGGCCATTGCTGCTATAAACATTGGGGTACAGATGGCCCTTCTTTTCACTGCATCTGTATCTTTGGGGTAAATACCCAGCAGTGCAATTGCAGGGTCATAGGGTAGCTCTTTTGATTTTTCAAGGAATCTCCACACTGTTTTCCAAAGTGGCTGCACCAACTTGCATTCTCACAGATAGTGGGAGAGGGTTCCCCTTTCTCCACATCCTCTCCAACACTTGTTGTTTACTATCTTGTTAATTTTGGCCATTCTAACTGGTATAAGGTGGTATTTCAATGTGGTTTTGATTTTAATCTCCCTGATTGCTAATGATAATGAACATTTTTCATGTGCCTGTTAGCCATTTTTATGCCTTCTTTGGAGAAATGTCTGCTCATGTCTTCAACCCATATTTTGACATGATTGTCTGTTTTGTGTGATATTCACAGATCTGGGATATCAGCCCAGTCTGTAGTGTCATATGTGAATATCTTCTCCCATTCTGTGGGTTGCCTCTTTGTTTTGTTGACTATTTCCTTTGCTGTACAGAAGCTTTTATCTTGATGAAGTCCCAAAAGTTCATTTTTGCTTTTGTTTCCTTTGCCTTTGAAGACATATCTTGAAAGAAGTTGCTGTGGCTACTGCCTATGTTCTCCTCTAGAATTTTGATAGATTCCTACCTCTGTTGAGGTCTTTTATCCATTTCTAGTTTACCTTTGTGTATGGTGTAAGAAAATGGTCAAGTTTCATTCTTCTATACATAGCTGTCCAATTTTCCCAACACCACTTTTTGAAGAGACTGTCATTTTTCCACTGAATATTTTTTCCTGCTTTGTCGAAGCTTATTTTACCATAGAGTTGCAGGTTCTGGGCTCTCTACTGTGTTCCACTGGTTCATGTGTCTGTTTTTGTGCTAGTACCATGGTGTGGTGATCACAGCTTTGTAGTAAAGCTCAAAACCAGGCAAGGTGATGCCCCCAGTTTTGTTTTTCTTTTTCAACATTTCCTTAGCAATTCGGGCTCTTTTCTAGTTTCATACAAATTTTAGGATTGTTTGTTCCAGTACGTTGAAAAATACTGGTGGAATTTTGATCAAGATGACATTGAAAGTATAGATTGCTCTGGGCAGTATAGACATTTTAGTAATGTTTATTATTCCAATCCATGAACATGGAATGCTTTTCCATCTTTTTTTGTCTTCTTCAATTTCTTTCATGAGTGTTCTATAATTCCTTGGGTACAGATCCTTTACCTCTTTGGTTAGGTTTATTGCCAGGTATCTTATGGTTCTTGGTGCTATAGTAAATGGACTCAATTCTCTAATTTTCCTTTCTATATTTTCATTATTAGTGTATAAGAAAGTAACTGATTTCTGTGCATTGATTTTGTATCCTGCCACATTACTGAATTGCTGTATGAGTTCTAGTAGTTTTGGGGTGGAGTCTTTTGGGTTTTCCATATAAAGTATCATGTCATCTATTAGAGAGAGAGTTTGACTTCTTCTCTGCCAATATGAATACATTTTATTTCTTTTTATTGTCTGATTGCTGTCGCTAGGACTTCTAGTACTATGTTGAACAACAGTGGCAAGAGTGGGCATCCTTATGGTGTTCCTGATCTCAAAGGGAAGGCTGTCAGCTTTTGCCCATGGAGAATGATATTCACTGTGGGCTTTTCATAGATAGATTTTATGAAGTTGAGGGATGTTCCCTCTAACCCTATGCTTTGAATCATTTTAATCAGGAACAGATACTGTATCTTGTCAAATGCTTTTTCTGCATCAGTTGAGAAAACCACATGGTTCCTCTCTCTTCTTTTATTCATTTGTTCTATCACATTGATTGATCTGCAAATATTGCAGATGCAAATGTTGAACCACCCTTGCATCCCATAAATCCACCTGGTCATGGTGGATAATCTTTTTAATGTACTGTTGGATCCTATTAGCTAGGATCTCATTGAGAATCCTGGCATCCATATTCATCAGGGATATTAGTCTGAAATTCTCCTTTTCGATGGGGTCTTTGCCTGGTTTGGGGATCAGGGTAATGCTGGCTTCATAGAAAGAGTCTGGAAGTTTTCCTTCTGTTTCTATTTTTTTAATCAGCTTTAGGAGAATAGGTGTTACTTCTTTTTGAATGTTTGGTAGAATTCCCCAGGGAATCTGCCAAGTCCTGGGCTCTTGTTTTTTGGGAGGTTTTAATCACTGCTTCAATTTTGTTACTAGCTATTGGTCTGTTCAGGTTGTCAATTTCTTCCTGTTTCAGTCTTGAAAGTTTATAGGTTTCCAGGAATGCATCCATTTCTTCTAGGTTAATTAACTGATTGGCATATAACTATTGATAATAATTTCTGAAGATTGTTTTTATTTCCTTTGTGTTAGTCATGATCTCTCCCCTTTCATTCATAATTTTATTAATTTAGGTCTTCTCTCTTTTCTTTTGGATTAGTTTGACCAGTGGTTTATCAATCTTACTGATTCTTTCAAAGAACCAGTTTCTAGTTTCATTGATGTGTTCTGCTGTATCTCTAGTTTCTAGCTCTTTGATCTCTACTCTAATCTTCATTATTTCCCTTCTTGTGCATGGGGTTGGCTTAATTTGTTGTTGATTTTCCAGTTCTTTTAGGTGTAAAGAGAATTGGTGTATTTGGGATTTTTAAATTTTTTGAGTGAGGCTTGGATGGCTATGTATTTCCCCCTTAGGATCACCCGTGTCATATCCGATAGGTTTTGGACTGATGTGTTTTCATTCTCATTGGTTTGTGTGAATTGTTTAAGTTCCTCATTGATTTCCTGGTTGATCCAAACATTCTTGAGCAGGATGGTCTTTAGCTTCCAAGTGTTTGAACCCCTTCCAAACTTTTTCTTGTGGTTGAGTTCCAATTTCAAAGCATTGTGGTCTGAAAATATGCAGGAAATAATCTCAGTCTTTTCATATTTGATGAACCCTGATTTGTGACCCAGTATGTGGTCTATTCTGGAGGAAGTTCCATATGTGCTCAAGAAGAATGAGTATTCTGTTGTTTTAGAGTGGTATGTTCCATATATATCTATGAGGTCCATCTGGTCCAATGTGTTATTCAAAGCTCTTGTTTCTTTATTGATTTTGTGCTTGGATGATCTTTTACTGAGAGTGACATGTTAAAATCCCCTACAATTAATGTATTCACATCAATATGACTCTTTATTTTGATTAACGATTGGCTTATGTAGTTGGTTACTCCCATACTGGGGCATAAATATTTACGATTGCTAGATCTTGTTGGTGGATAGGCCCTTTAAGAATGATATAGCATCCTTCTGTATCTCTGACTAGTCTTTAGGTTAAAATCTAATTTATCTGATATGAGAATCACTACCCCAGTTTTCTTTTGACTCCTGCTGGCATGAAAGATGCTACCCTATCCCTTTACTTTCAGTCTGGATGTATCTATGTATCTTTAGGTTCCAAATGGGTCTCTTGTAGACAGCATATGGACGAGTCCTGTTGTTTTATCCAGAATTTGTTCAACTCTATCTTCTAGTCTTCTCTCTTTCTCCACCCCTTCAGGGATCCCAATAATTCTGTTGTTGGAAAGTTTCATGGGATCATTTATTTCCCTAATTCTGTTTTCATGGCTTCTAAGCTGTTTGTTCCAGGCCTCCTCCTGATCCTTCTTTTCTATCAGTTTGTCTTCTAGATCACTAATTTTCTCTTCTGCCTCAGTTACCCAGCTGATACTTAAGAGTATTTAGATTAGATTGGATCTCATTGATAGCATTTTTTAACTTCTGTCAGATCGGCTCTCACTTCCTTCCTTAGAAGTTCTATGTTGTCACTAATGGTTTTCTCCAACCTAGCCATTGTGTGGATAATTGTTACCCTGAATTTCCTTTCCAACATACTGTTTATGTCCATATCCAATTGTTCTTTGGCAGAGGGCACAGTCTCTGAATTTTTCCTCTGTTGGGTGTTCCTCCTCCTAGTCATTTTGGTAAGAGGTGGTTAAGAGGATGTATAGCTGAATATATCATCCATGATCCAGGCAAAGTGCACCCTGACTCTAAGCGAAGCCCTCCATCAGTCAGGGATGTCCCTTCAGAGTGGGGCCAAACCTATTTATTTTTATAACTATTATGGCATTTCTTCTCTGATCCTAGTCCATTCTGTATATCTTGCTGATAACAACACTCAACATACACATAGATCAATGCATTTTAAAGTACTAAACTCAATATTTTAGCATATGCATATTATGAATCCTGGTACCATCTCCTTAATCACTGAGAACATCATTGTTTTTATCTATCAATTTCCCTAAGAAAATGGTTTCTTAAAAAAAATAATTCAGTTGGGGCGCCTGGGTGGCTCAGTGGGTTAAAGCCTCTGCCTTCAGCTCAGGTCATGGTCTGAGGGTTCTGGGATCAAGCCCCACATGGGGCTCTCTGCTCCAAGGGAGCCTGCTTCCTCCCCTCTCTCCTGCCTGCCTCTCTGCCTACTTGTGATCTTTCTCCCTGTCAAATGAATAAATAAAATCTAAAAAAAAAAATCAGTTGATTTTACCCAATCTTTCTAAAGATTGTCATATCCTCCTCTTGGCCAATTATGTCTGTAGTTTTATTATGCTAAGTAGCTTCCCCCAGCTGACACTGTTAAGTCTAATTAGAAGATCCATTCATTACCAGCCCTCCTCAAGGGAGATGTGACCCTGAGGAGTGATGTTAGTCAAACATGCCTGTGCCTAGGGCTTAATCCTTAAATGTCCCAAGCAACTTGGGAAATCAAGATGCCTCCCAATAACACTGTTCCCATACCATAGGAGTTCAGATTGCTAGCTTAGCTTTTATTCAAGCTTTTGTAATAGAATGTCCTGGGCTTAAGCAGAGACAATCACCTTCCTCTAAAGAAGAGTTAAAGATAATTGGTTTCATTTTGGCTAAATTTTGGAAAAACCTTTTTGGGTCAAACTCTCTTATGAACTGTATGTCTGTTGAATGAGTGAGTAAATGAATGAATTAATAAGATAATTTGGGAGATGTGTAGGGACATGGGTTCTGCTTTCTTGCATTTTTTTTTTCCTTTCTACCTTTCAACTTTTCTTCTAATGAGGATGAAAATGCTCCAGAGATATTGAATGAAATTAATTAGATATAAATATGGGGATCACAGATATTCAAACTTATTATTCTGTTCTGCTAAACCACTGGATTTGGTAAGCATTTCAGATATTTGAAGTCATTCAGTACCTCAAACCATCACATAGTGTGTGTGTGTGTGTGTGTGTGTGTTTTACTCTCTACAGATTAACCTCACCTAACACAGATTTGTATTACCTTTGAGCTTTAGAGACCCAAAGAAACTAGATATAATATCCATTTTCCAGTTCCTACTACCATGGCATTTCTAGGACATTCACACACCGGTATGGAAAAATCTGACTTATATATCCTAACATACAAATTGATGATTGACATATCATTTTTAAAAATGTGTATTTTCTATTTTGACAAAAGAAACATTCCATTACTATGCAGCCATCAAAAGAAATGAAATCTTGCCATTTGCAATGACATGGATGGAACTAGAGGGTATTATGCTGAGCAAAATAAGTCAATCACAGAAAGACAATTATCATATGATCTCTCTGATATGAGGAATGTAAGAGGCAGGGTGGGGGACTTGGCGGGGTAGGTAAGGAAAAAATGAAAAAATGAAACAAAATGGGATCGGGAGGGAGACAAACCATAAGAGACACTTAATCTCACAAAACAAACACGTTTGCTGGGGGGTAGGAATTGGGTGTCTGGGGTATGGACATTGGGGAGGGTATATGCTATGTTGAGTGCTGTGAGATGTGTAAGCCTGATGATTCACAGACCTGTACCCTTGGGGTAAATAATACATTATAAGTTAATAAGAAAAAGAAAGAAAGAAAGTAAAAAAAATTTTTTTTCAAGGAAATGAGATTATCATCTTTATTTGCATTTTTTTAAATAATAAAGTGCGTATATGATACACACTTACACATATTTATTATGCAACTCAATTTTTTTATTCAATTATATTGTTTGAATTTAAGATGTACATATTATGGACACTGTAATTAATGCTCTGTGGGTACAAAGAAAATTTGATGTTAGTAGCAAATAATACTGGTTAACAAATTGTTGGGTGATAGGAAATTGTTTAAGATTTTAGAATCTAAACAATTATGCTAAGTATGAATTATATATGTATACTTATATTAATACCATTTTTTTACTCAAAAACAACAATAAAATATTTGTCCTCTATGTGGCAATGTGATAAATTTCTGTGCACTGTTATTCTAATAAGTGTAATAATATGAGAGGCAATTATATTAATTATATTAACTAAAATATAACACAGTCTAAATAACTATAGAATAAAACAAAAAAGAGGATTTCCATTATATGGCCCATTAGATTGAGAAATGAGTATTTATTACTTTGATCTTTTTTTTAAATAAACAAAAGTAAATTGTATGGAAGAAACCTTTATATAAATTAAAATGTATTTTGGGTTTGTAGTTAATTATGGTTTGTTTATTGTAACAAATTCTCTATGAATATACATAAGCCTACATTTCCCATTATGGTATAATTATACAGTCATTAGAAGAAGGAAATCACTAATTAAATCAGCTATGAAAACTGTAGATCATCTGCTAAACCACTCAAACTAAGCCATGATATTTTAAAATATGACTCTTATAGGTTTTGAGGAGTTTAATATATATATATTTTTAGCTTACTTATTGTTTAATTATAGGAAAATATGTCAGATGTTTGGCTTTGAGACCATTTATGCATAGTTTGAAACTGAATTTTGTGTTATAGAATTCAAAGTATGACATTTCAATATCTAAGTTGTTTTTTTTTCCAGCCTTAACGTTTTCTAATTCTGAACTTCCATGTTTCCTTATAAAGAATTATTTATAATAAAATATTTAGCTTTTCACATTTTGTCCTCTCTATGTTAAATAGTAGATTTTTTTTAATATTTTATATTTTTTATTTGACAGAGAGAGAAACAAGAGAGGAGGCAGAAGCAGGGGGAATGGGAGAGGAGAAGCAGGCTTCCCAACAAGCAGGGAGCCCAATGCAGGGCTCAATCCCAGAACCCTGGGATCATGAGCTGAGCTAAAAGCAGACACTTAATGACTGAGACACCCAGATGCTCATGAAAATATTCTAATATCATTCCCCTTGCACTTACTAACTAGATTTTTTAAAATTAATTGTTTTTATTAACATATAATAAATTATTTGCCCCAGGGGTACAGGTCTGTGAATCGTCAGGCTTACACACTTTACAGCACTCACCACATCACATACCTCCCCAAACATTATTATCAAATGCATATTTTCTCATCAGTACTGGGGGTGGGGAGGGGGAAATCCCTTCTTACCATCTCAGTGTAATTTCCCAGGTGAGTAGTTGGGAGGTGTGTGGATGGGTGGGTGGGTGCATGTATTTGTATGTTGAATTATATTTTAAAAATACAGTGTTTCCAAGGAATCCAGCAAATTTCAAAACTAAAATCCATCAATTAAATTTAATTCAAGAACTACTATGTATATACTTATATTATGTAGTGTACTTTATAGAGACATGATTATAACATACTCCTTATTTTCAAAGAGGTGATGGTCTCATAGGGAGGCATAAAACAAATACAACAATATCTATACTATACATGGGAATCTATCACAGAATATTTTCATAAAATTGGTCAGTGTTGGCGAGCTAAATATCATTTTGTGTCACAAAGATAGAACCCAAATTATCTTGTTCATCTCTGAAAATGAAGGAGTTATAGCAGCTCCTGACACATAGTAGGCAAATAAAAATATTTGTTGAGAGAAGAAAAGAATAGCTAAATGAACAAAACGTAAGTGAAGAAATTAGGAGTGGTATTTGGAGTCACTCAAATTACAGAATTTTGATATATGAGGTAATAAGAATGTTATTTGAATAATTTTTCTAGGAGAAAGTAACATCAATTTAAAATGGTTATAAAAAATACCTGTTATAAATGTCTTCAGTTATTTCATCTGAGAGGTAAACAACCCTCATACTAAAATTCAAAGTAGAAAGTTTCCATATTGCATACTCAAATTCCCCATAATCTTAATTTCTAATTTTTTCTAAACTTCATAGTAAAGTATAGTAAAACATAGTGCTATAGAGTAAAGAAAGATGGGCAGGTTTTTCAGGCATTATGAGGTATTGACTCTAATTTTATAGCATTCTAGGGGATTCTAAATCTCCCTGAGGTCCACAGATCTGAATGAGGGCTAATAGAAGTCCAGTAATAAATGTTATGTTGGCCTGAGTTCTTAGCTTAGTGGAGCCAGTGTGTTCAGAGACTGACTCTATATTTATCCAGTTCCTGGTGTATATCTGGGCTACAGACTGAATGGGATAGAATTACATTAATTCACTGAACCATGGGATGAGGGGATAACTATATTAGGAAGGTGCAAATGGATATTCCAAAAATTTCCTTCATCACCACATTATTACCTCAAAAGTAGTAGAGGTTTCTGCTTCTGCTAAAGACAGATTTACCATTTCACTTCAAACAACAACAACAAAATAAAACAATCATATGCAGGATACTGGGCACCAGATAATGAAAAGCAGTTATCCCTGAGAGATGGGAAATAAATGAGATAAGATGTAGGATTTGCCAACCACCTTAAGACTAGGTTGAAATGGAGCTGGAGAGATGAGGTGAGTCAGACAGGGTCCTTGTGTTGAGGAGGAGTTGATTGTCTGGTGAGCAGGGGGACTAGAGTTAACAGAAAGAGCACCAGAGAGGTGGGAACGGACATCTGGGATTCTGCAGAAGGTCCCATATGAGCATTCAGTTGAGTACTGATGAGTGAATGCATATACTACTATCAGAGTCAGAAAGACCCACCTGAGGGGATTAGAGGTAACAATTCCCAGTAGTCACACTGGGACTGTTCTCAGTATTTAGATTAGGAAAACTTGTAATTCATGGGGCATTATACAAGGAAGGTCCTACCTCAGAAGTGGACAATAATTAATCCTAGATTGAGCACTGCTCTAGACCCAACTAACAAGTCAAAAACTCTGAAAGAAGACTGCCTGGGTGGCTTAGTGGGTTAAGCCTCTGCTTTTGGCCCAGGTCATGATCTCAGAGTCCCAGGATTGAGTCCCACATTAGGCTCTCTTCTACGTAGGGAGCCTGCTTCCCCTTCTCTCTCTGCCTGCCTCTCTGCCTACTTATGATCTCTCTCTCTCTGTCAAACAAATAAATAAAATCTTAAAAAAAACCTCTGAAAGGATCAAACATATTTCACATTCATAAGGTTTGTCCCAGAATAAATCTCAACATTTAGAGGAATAATCATAACCCAAAAAGGTAAGATTTATGATATCTGCCATCCAATCAATATTACTTGGCTTAGAAAAAAAGTAGAGGGGTACCTGTGTGGCTCAGTCAGGTATGCATCTGACTTCAGTTCAGGTCATGATCCCAGAGTCCTGAGATGGAGCCCTGAATCAGACTCTCTACTCAGCAAGGAGTCTGCTTCTCATACCTCTGCTTCTCCCCCTCCTTATGCTCTCTCTCTGTCTCAAATAAAATCTTTAAAGAAAAAAGAAAAAAAAAGTAGAAAAACTATAAGCCAAAATGAGGAGAAAAATCAATCAAAATTGAAACTAACCCATAACTAACTCAAATGTTAGAATTAATGGAGAAATACATTTAAAATTATGAAGACTGGGGGCACCTGGGTGGCTCAGTTGGTTGAGTGTTCAACTCTTGGTTTCAGCTCAGATCATGATCTCAGGTTAGTGACATTGAGCAGTGTTGGGCTCTGTGTTCATCAGGAAGTATTCTTGAGAATCTCTGCCTATGCCCCTCCCCCAATCTGGGCCTCCCCTCTCTCTCAAATAAAGAAATCAATTATTAAAGAGTCATAAAAACTGTATTCCACATGTGCAAGTAGTTAATTAGAGGCAGGGAATATATAAAATTTCAGATAAAAAAGAGATGAAAACTGCCGTTTGTGAGGTGTAAACTACACTAATAGATTTAGTGGCATTTAGACATTGCAGAAGAAAACATCAGTGAGCTTGAAGACATGATAATAAGCATTATCCAAATGGAAAACGCACGCGCGCACGCGCGCGCACACACAAACACAATATTTTTTAAATAAACTGTGTATCAGTGAGCTGTAAGATAGCAGTCAAATATACGTGTAAAATAGTTCCTAAAACTGAAGATAAACAGAAAAAAAATTGAAGAAATAATTGCCAAAATTATTCCAAATTTAATGCAAGTTCCTGTAGAAAGGGAAAAGAACAACAATAAAACAGACAAACAAAAAGCCCTTTCCTCATCACCCTTCTAGGTTATCTGACTGGTACCTTAGAAATTAGAATGGTCAAAACAGATTACCAAGGGAGACACAGAGTTTATTAACAAGTGCAGTGTGCATACCTGTGGGAGAAAATCAGTGATGAGTAACTCAAAAGGGTGGTTAGCACTTGGGCTTATCTAGCATCTCTCAAAAACCAAGAAGTTTGTAGAGAATTGATAAGACAAAGGGAAAGTGATTTGGGCTTTCAGGGGCAGCAAACTGTGAGGAAGTAGATAAACAGAGGAAACTCATGGAGTTTAAGGGTTATTTTAGTAAGGTTTGTTTGCAAATCCTTCTCAGTGCCACCTTTCCATTCTCTTCATGGCCATACTATTTCTCTGAGACAATTGATTAGAGAAGAAGGAAAACAAGTAAGGAAACTAATGGCTGAGAAGGCTGTGAGATGGATGAAAAGAAAAAGGTGGGACTTTGAAAACAGGAAAATATGACTTCATGTGGAGTAAACAACAGAGGGGAATTAAGAGAAACTGTCCAATGAATGTATATTAGGATATGTTACATGGCAGGGGAGAATCTAGGAAGTTACAGAAGTAGGGAGACAAATTAAGAATTCCTGAATCACATACACCCAATCCTGGCTTGGCCACTTGGTGTCTTAGTTACCAGAACGAATAACTAAACCACTCTGAGTTTCAATTACCTCATGCTGAAAATAGAGATCATACTATCTACCTTGTAGGGAGATGGTCAGGTTATACATACATCTAACAATTATCATAACTAAATGTTTATGGAGTTAATAAGTTAGTAAGTTCCCAGGCACTGAGTGTTACATGTGTATTATTGAATAATTTATATCATCTTTACTACCATTTTACATATGTGTAATCTTCAACACATAAAGATTCATTCATTCATTTGCCAAACAAGCCAGGATTTAAACATAAGCAGCATGAAGCTAGATCCAGTCCCATTTTACTATCTCTTGTCACTACATACTTGTTTTATTAACCAAAGTTTTGGAAATGTAATGAAAATTGTAGGTTTATTTGTTCAGTACCCAACTGGATACCAGCGTTGGGATCTAAGAAACTAGTCTATGCACATTTAGCACAAAATGAAGGCAACATCAAAATAAGGTGATAGCTGAAACCATGGTCATATAGATGAAGCTTTTCAAAGAAAACCTGTAAAGTGTAATGAGGTCCGAACATAATTACTTAAGGAGTGACCACATCTAGGCTGTGAATGGAAAAACAGCCAAGAGAGGTATCTGGTTTGACAAAACACATTTGGTGAATAATAGCAAAAAAAATTGCCTTTTGTGTTTATTTTCCAATTAATTTGGCCTTTCTATATAGATGGCTTCTTATTATTTCAGTTGACCATTTTGCCATGCAGTTTGTCATCATTTGATTCATTTGAAGAACTAAATGCCTTCCCCACCACAACTATTTACAAGTGAAAAATATATGCCAATATTATTCTCACTTCAAGGAGCCTAATTAAAGTTCTGTTTTTTCCAAACATGCCTTGGTAAGACTTTTTATTTTCTAGTATAACAAAAACCCCAAACTTTCTAGTTTTCACTTATTTAGTTATCTAAGGATGATTTAGACCTACCAGATCGACTTGGCATTTCAGTGGTTATAAATAAGGCAAATGGGATCAGTAATGATTCCCTGGGTAATGTAGTAATAGTAAAAAACACTCTCCAGAGAACTATCTGTTGAAGTATTAACTTAAACGATAGATAATTATAAGCTCTGTCCTTGGAACAGTCTTCTCTTGCCAAAAGATAATTCAAAGAAAAAAGCTTGCCACATTCTTCTCAGGTCATAGCAGGGGTAATGTGCATGCTTCTCCAAATAAAACAAGCTTAGCATGAACAGGGCATCTAACATCATTATGCTGAGTTATTTGTTCACGCTTTTAAACCTAGACAGCCTTGTGAATTCAGCTTCTCCAAGTGATTAGTTTAGAAACTTTTCTTTGGGGTGTTCCATTAAGGGTTTAGGGTATAGTTCAATTTCTCTCTCTGCTTTTACTAGGTTTGTGGGCAATTAATTTGACATCTTTAGATTTCAGTTTCCTGTATATAAATTAGAGAAGATAATATTATATTTCTCGAGATGAGTTTTAAGATCAAAGGATAGTAGTAGAAATCTCTCTAAAATAGAAAATACACGATAATTATTATTAACATTTTATACTATAGTTTTTAAATTTTTTTTAATTTTTATTTATTTATTTGACAGACAGAGATCACAAGTAGGCAGAGAGGCAGACAGAGAGAGAGGAAGGGATGTGGGGCTTGATCCAGGACCCTGGGATCATGACCAGGACCCTGGGATCATGACCTGAGCAGAGGCTTTAACCCACTGAGCCTCTCAGGTGCCCCTTATACTATAATTTTAAGGACATCACTGAAAACCTAAATCTTAAGTAATTCATTTTCTTCATGTAGAGACAATGGAGAGAGATGATTTCACCCAAGGCTGTACATTTATTTAGTGCCAGAAAGTAGATGGAGGCCTAGTTTACTTGACCTAGAGCATAGTACCATCTTCAGTAATTCTGCATGATTTCTTTCTTTCTTTTGTTTTTTTTTAAGATTTAATTTTTTGGAGCAGTTCTAGGTTTATAACAAAAGTGAGAGGAAGGTATGGAGGTTTTCCATAAATTCCCTGCCACTCACTATACATGCAAAGCTTCCCACATTATCAATATTTCTTAGCAGAATAGTATCTTTTTTTAACCAATAATGGGTGTACGTTGATACAGCATATCTACTTTATATACTATACTATATGGATTCACCCTATTCCTTACTAAAAATTGATGCCCTTATATATTTATAATTAAATTTCTAAAAAATCCCATTCAAAAAAAAATACAAGTAAATTATTTTAAAAAGAGATGAATGAGGCGCACCTGGGTGGCTCAGTCGGTTAAGCCTCTGCCTTCAGCTCAGGTCATAATCCCAGGGTGCTGGGATCGAGCCCCACATCGGGCTCTCTGCTCAACGGGGAGCCTGCTTCCCTTCCTCTCTCTCTGCCTGCCTCTCTGCCTACTTGTGGCCTTTCTCTATGTCCAATAAATAAATAAAATCTTAAAAGAGAGAGAGAGAGAGAGAGATGAATGAAGCCTTTCTATATATTTCATAAAGTAAAAATCTTTGAAGAAAAAAGTTAATAGGGGTGCCTCGGTAGCTCAGTCAATTATGCATCTGGCTTTGGCTCAGGTCATGATCTCAGAGCCCTGGAATTGAGCCCCACATCTGGCTCCCAGCTCAGGGAAGAGACTGCTTCTTCCTTTGCTCTTCTCCCCATTAGTACTCTCTTTTTCTCTCTCTCAGATAAATAAATAACATATATATTTTTTAAAAAAGAAAGAAATTAATGAAATTGAAAACATGTTTTCCTAGATTTTCAGTCTGGAAGAACTGCATTAACAATATTGAACAATAAAAACAATTTAACACTTTTTTAAAAAATATTCACATAAAGCATTGACATCTTTAATATATAGGGAATATTTATAATTTTGTAATATAATAGATAAAAAGAAAATAAGCAAATGACATTTACCCAGAAAATACATATTAACAACATTTTTTTTAAAGATTTTATTTATTTATTTGAGAGAGGGAGTAGAAGCTGGGGAGAGAGGCAGAGGGAGAGGAAGAAGCAGACTCCCCACTGAGAAGGAAACTGATGTGGGACTTGATCTTAGGACTCTGGGATCATGACCTGAGCCGAAGGCAGATGCTTTAACCAACTGAGCCACCAGGGGCCCCAACAACATATTTTAAAAACCTTTCCTTCCCTAATTAACAGGGGAATTTAAATAAAAATAAATGAACCTAAGATTAGAGTAATTATTCTTTTTCTAAAATGAGAACTAATAAAACAAAAGAGGGGAAAATCACAGAGAAGAGGAACATCCACACAAATAATCCATTGTATAAAAATTAATAAAATCTTAATGAAAATCTTTCAAGGCTATCTCATGGGGGTGGTGTGTGTGTGTCAATTTGCAGAAATGGTATAATATATGATAATATGTAAGTTGTTTTTGCTTTTATATATGTCATATCTACATATTTAGATATAAAGGAATTTTAACTGCAGAGGTTATTATGTTAGTTTTTCTTTGTAATTTCAAGTTTTTACTTAAATTCCAGTTAGTTAATATATAATGAAATATTAGTTTCAGGAGTAGAAATTAGTGATTCAGCACTTTCACACACTACCCAGTGCTCATCACAATTGCACTCCATCATATCTATCACTCATTTAACCCATCTTTGCTCATCTCCCTTCGAGCAACCCTCAGTTTGTTCTCTAGAGTTCAGAATCTTTTTTTTGGTTTGCCCTCTCTTTTTGTTTTTCCCCCATTTTCATCTGTTTTGTTTCTTAAAATCCACATATGATTGAAATCATATGGTATCTGTCTTTTTCTGACTGAATTATTTCACTTAGCATAAGTGCAGTTCAGGGGCAAGGATTCTTTTTACTGCTTTTACCAATACAGGGCACTGTTGATGTGAATGTTACAGCCAAGTTATTAAGCTTACCTTTGCATCTAATAATAATGGATTAAGGTAAAGACCCCATATTCAACACTGGGAGAATTTGTCTTTCTGAAGAAAGCTTTAAAGTTTGATCAAGAAGCTTTGAAGTTTGATCAGAAAATGCAAAATATTTAGCAAATATTTCACATTTTTAGTATATTTTTTCTTTTCTTCAACTTGTTAATATTCTTAATTATGCTTAAATCGAGAGGTTATTAACATTGTCTTGTGAATTTTTTCTTTTAAAATTTTAAGTAGCCAATTGACAATCTGCCTTCAATTCATCTTCACAAGATATGAAATATTCAAACCAGACTTTTTTCTTCAAAGATTGATTATCTAAATAAAATGAAATAAGTAAAACTTAGGTTTTTCAGAGATTATATTAATATTTTGAATTTAATACTCCAAATAATTTTACAAAGACTAGAATTGTAATACAATCTTCATTATTCTATTTCATAAAATCATTTAAAATATTACAAATACATTTGGTTCAAATACTGTGTTCTTAAATGTACAGTTACTATATCTTGTTGATATTCATGTTAACTTATTTATCTATTTATTATGAAAGTAGTAATATATTTTATTACTTTTTAAATTTAATTAACTAGTTTTTAGTTTAAGAATTATTTTCAGTGCAACATTTTATATGTGTAATAAAATATATTTGTAATATAACTGATGGAAATTCTAAGCAAATGCTAATAAGGAGATGTTTTTACTCTCCATTGTATTTAAGATACTTTTTTTGAAAATGAATATTTACATATTATGTTCAAAAACAAAAAAGGCTTATTGCCATTACTGATGTTACCATTACTGATATTATAATGACTAGATATGATCATATGCACCCAACCCTATAATCTTTGTTCAGACACAATATTCAACAATGAGAGAAACGAGAGTGATTAGCTCTCTGAATGGGCGGACACTGGAGAAGAATCCATAAAGCAGAATTTAGCCAAATAGTGAGACCAACACCTAAACTTGATGTAAACACGTACTTGACTTCAATAAATAGTCTTGCCCATTTAGACCAAAAATTTTTAAATAGTTCTAAATGTATAATTCTATGTTATTAATTAATAATAGTTTGAATACATACTACTTTCAGGAATTAAATGGGATGGGCCACCAAATTATAGTTGCAATAATGATTTTAATTTCTATAGGGTGAACCTTGGCTACGCCAGAACCCTTTGAGAATCCTGCCATGAATCCAATTTATGAGCAATTCTTACTTAAGACCTATTCTTGTACCTGTACTTCTGTTTATTTGAGATGAGGAAAAGCGTATCAGGGTTAAGAGATGTCAAAAGATTGAATATATTTGGATCATTCTGGAATAAAAGTGGAATAGAAATCATCCCTGTGCCATGTCTTCATCTCCTTCAGAAATGGCCTGACTCTGTTGTTTAACTTTAAAGGTCTACCTTGCATACTCTTTAGAGAGATCTTATATTTTATCTAATATGAGTACTGATGTAATAATTCAGCGTTATCTTGGCAAGTTATCTAGCCACTCTTCCCTGCTACTGTTGGATCATCTGTAAAATGGAAATGAGAATGGTATCCATTGTAAAACTACTTTCCTAGTTTCAAAACTACTGACTTTTCTAAGGTCTCATTAAGCAGATGATGATGGTGGTGTTGATCATGGTGATGGTGGTGATGAGGATCATTATTATAATTCACAAATGTTCTGTCATTGAAAGAGCTGTATCTAGTCCTCACTTTTTCAACTGGATTCAAAATTTCACCAAATTACAAGTTAAGGAATTTGTAAATGTGGTAGGCAGAATGATGTCCCCTTAAAGATATCAATGCTCTAATTCCTAGAACCTGAAATCATCTAGAATTTGTTACTTACATGGTAAAAGAGACTTTGCAGATGTGATTAAAGTTAAGGAACTTGAGATGGGAAAAATCCTGGTTTATCCTGGTGAGCCCAAGCAAAGCATATAAATCCTTAAAAGTTAGAGAAACTTTCCTGGCTACGGTTAGAGAAAGACATGTGTTGACAGAAGCAAGATCATACAGTTTACATTGTTAGACTTCAGCTCCTTGTTGCTGGCTCTACAGATGGGAAAGGGGAACAAATCAAAGAATGCAGAGGCATCTCAAATCTAGAAATGGCAAGGGTATGAATGTTCCTCTAGAAACTCTAGAAAGGAACAGTTTTGACAATACCTTGATTTTAGCTTAGTGAGACTTGCATTGCACTTCTAACCTACATAACTATAAGATGATCTGTGTGTGTGTGTGTGTTTTATGTCACTAAGTTTGTGATAATTCTTATTGGTATCAGTAGAAAATGATTACAGTGAACAAAAGAGTGAAGTGGGGGTATTCCTTGAGATCTGCCCCTGGGTATCCAGGGTTTGGTCCTGGTTTATACAAATAGTTTTTTGGGATTCTGATAATGAACAATTCTATTAGTCAGTATGCCAGAGAAATAGAACCAACAGAAAATACATACAACATTTTGTTTATTGTTTGTTTGTTTATTATGAGACATTAACTCACACAATCACATAAGGCTGAAAAGTTCCACACTCTGCTTTTTGCTGTCTAGAGACCCAAGAAAGCCAGTGGTGTAATTTAGGTTCAGTCTGAAGTCGTGAGAATCATGGGAGTCAGTAGTGTGAATCCTAGTCAGAGAACAGAAGTCTGAGTCACAGATAATACCATTAGTTAGAAGAAGGGGCAAACTCTCCCTTCCTCTGCCCTTTGTTCTATTCAGGCCATTAGTTGGTTGCTAATGACCACCCACACTGAAGAGGCCTGTTCAAATGCTAATTTCATCCATAAACACCTCAATGGATATATGCAGATACAACGTTAAGGCAATAATCTTAGCACCCTGTATCCAAGAGAAGTTGGTACTTAATATTAACCATTACAGCTATCCAGAGGGATGAAGTCAGAACAGAATTGATAGTCAGGAAAGAGAGACACAATGTTAATGTAAAAAGGCCTTAGTCACATACATGCAGAGAGCAAAGAATGGAAAGTGAAATAGAAGCAGTGCATTGGAAGATTTTACCTAAAGAGACAAAATCTTAGGAATTCTAGAATTCCTGTAGAAAATCACTATTGGCATAAAAGCATTGCTGAATGAGAGCAGGAATAGAAGCAAGGCAGGTAAGTAATTTTGGATGGTATTTTATCAAAGCAATGTATAGAGGTTGGTGTATTGGCTTGCTAAACCAAGTGAATCTAACTAGAGACAGTATTAACTTTAGTAAATGGAATATCCCGATCCCTCATAAATAGTTACTTCCTTTCCTCATAGGGACTAAATAAACACTGAAATTTATTCCTTCCATTTCTTGCCTGCTCTGCTACTTTCAGATTTTCCATTCTGCTATGTTATGCACAGAACAAGTAAGTAAACCAGCTCAAGTGACCTGCAGAGAAGACCCATCATGATCAGTGAATATATTCTCCTTGATGTTCCCAACACATACAAACACAGTATGGTGAAATTCTGAATAATTCATCATAATCAATATTCTGTGTTTTCGGCTAAAGGCAAGGTTACAAGACAGGTAACAAGGGCAGTCATCAAAGCGTGCTTTTCGTACATGAAATGAAAAGATGGTTGTTGAAATATAGCCTTGCTAACATGCTGGGAATGTTCAGAGACCAAGTAAATACACCTAGAGTTGATGTACATCAACTATAGGTCAGCCTCTCTTGCAGGCTGCAAAAACCAGAACTTGTTTAAGACTACTGTTTCCATAGAAACTATAGATTACTGCAGTTGTCAACTTTAAGATTGCCTTGAAAACTCCGTGTTAGAAATAGGTTCCATATAAAGTTGAGACTATTTTGAAAGAGCATACATTTTAAGATTTTTTAAAGTACAAACAGCTGTTCGGTCTTTTGGCAATTCTATAGCCTAAATATCTCCCCTGTCTCTTCTCTACCTTTGTCCCCAACACAGTCACAACCAAAATAATCTCATTTGTGCTCATCATCTAACCAGACCCCCTGTATCTATACTTTTCCCTGCCTAACTAATAAATAGATTTTGAAAAAAATTTATATTTCTAATGGAAGTACAGGTGACATACAATGTTAGTAAATATTACTTTTAGGTATGCAACATAGTGATTCAACAATTCTGTACATTAGTCAGTGCTCACCACCATAAGTGTAATCAACATCTGTCACCATACTGTATTATTATTGACTAAGTTCCCTTCGCTATACTTTTCATCTGTTTGACTGATGTATTTTATAACTAGATGTTTTTGTACCTTTTATTCTCCTTAACCTATTTCACCCCATCCCTGCCGATCTACCTCCCCTCTGTCAACCACCAGTTTGTTCTCTGTATTTAAATCTCTAGTGTTTGGTTAGTTTGGTTCTCTTAGGTGCCATATGTAAACAAAATCATATGGTATTTTTTTCTATCTGAATTAATTTCACTTACAATACTTCCTAGGTCTGTCTATATTATTGCAAATGGTGAGATCTCATTTTTTGTGGCTAAGTAATATTCCATTGTATACATGTATCACATCTTCTATATTTGTTCATCTATCCATAGACCCTTGGATTGCTTCCATATCTTGTTTAATGTAAATAATGCTGCAATAAACATAGGGATGTATGTGTCTTTTCAAATTAATGTTTTCATTTTCTTTGGGTAAATATCCAGTAATATAATTCGATCGTATGGTATTTTTTATTTTTTATTTTTTGAGGAACTTCCACTTGTTTCTCACAGTATTTGCACCAATTTACATTTTCACAAACAGTGCACAAGGGCTCCTTTTTTTCCATATCCTCTCCAACACTTGTTATTTCTTGTCTTTTGATATTAGCCATTCCAACAGATGTGAGGTGGTATCTCATTATCATGTCAAATGGCATTTCCCTGATGATTAAGGATGTTGAGCATCTTTTCATGTGTCTGTTTGCTATCTGTAAGTCTTGTTTGCCAATATGTCTATTTAGGCCTTCTGTCCATTTTTAAGTCAGATTATTTAGTTTTTTGGTGTTGAACTGTATAAATTCCTTATATATTTTGGGTTTAACCCCCTTATCAGATATATCATTTGCAAATACCTTCTTCCATTCGGTAGGTTGCTTTTTTGTTTTGTTGATAGTTTCCTTTGCTGTGTAAGAGCTTTTTATTTTGGTGTAGTGCTAATGGTTTATTTTTTGCTTCTATTTCCCTTGACTGAGGAGATAAATCCATACATATGCTGCTAAGACCATGTCTAAGAGATTCCTGCCTATAAAAAGTTTTAGATGTTTTAGAAGTTTTATGGTTTCAGTTCTCACATTTAGATCTTAATCCCTTTTAGATTATTTTTATGTATGGTATAAAAAAGTGATCTAGTTTCATTCTTTTTCATGTAGCTGTCCAGTTTTCCCAGCACCATTTATTGAAAAGACTGCCTTTTCCACATTGTATATTCTTTCCTCATTTGTCATATATTTGTTGACCATATAGACATGGGTTTATTCCTGGGTTCTCTATCTGGTCGCACTGTTGTATGTTTCTTTTTGTGCTGGTACCACACTGTTTTGAGTACTATAGATTCTTGAAATCTAGGATTGTTAGCTCCAACTTTGTTCTTTCTCAAGATTGGTTTGGCCGTTTGAAGTCTTTTGTGGTTCCATACAAACCTGAGGATTATTGATCCTAGTTCAGTGAAAAATGTTATTGGTATTTTGATAGGGATTGAATTGAATATAAGTTGCTTTGGGTAGTATGGACATTTTAACAATATCAGTTCTTCCAACTGTGAGCATGGAATATCTTATCATTTGTGTGTGTCATCTTGAATTTCTTCTTTCATCAATGTCATATGTTTTTTGGAACACAATTCTTTCATTTCCTTGGTTAAATTTATTCCTAAGTATTTTATTCTTTTTGGTATAATTGTAAATGGGATTGTTGTAGTAATCTCTCTTCTTCTGATTTCATTATTCACATCTAGAAATTTAATAGATTCCTATGTATTTATTTTGTATCCCATAACTTTACAGAATTCATTTACTAGTTCTAACAGATGTTCTTTTTTTGGTGGAATATTTAGGTTTTTCTAGATACGATATTGTTTCATCTGCAGATAGTGACAGTTTTACTTCTTCCTTACCAATCTGGATGCCTTTTATATTTTTTTCTTACAATGCTACAACTAGTACTCCCAACTAGGAAAAAAAAAAAAAGAATGAAAAATTAGTAATCTTAAACAAGGAAACAAACAAGATTTTAAAATGTCCTACTTTAAACTATTAATGCTTCCTCATTTTTATGAAAGTAATTATCAAAATTCTTCTTAGCTCATTATATGTCCTATGTATTCTACCTCTGCCTTCTGGTATATTTCTTTTCTACCTTCTTTTCATTTTTGTGGCATTCTAATTAGAAATCATTTAGTTTTCCATCTTGCCATACTCTCTTCCAAATGAAAGTTTTTGCATACCAGTCGCCCCACCTGAAAAGTCCTGGCCCTTCCTAAACAATCCTGCCTTTCACCTTTTCTTGGTTGTCTTCTAGTTATTCTTCAGATTTCCATGTGTCAGTTCCTCAGGAAAACCTATCCTGACTCCTCAGAACAGGTAAAAGTGTTTAGAAAATTTCTTCAACAAATGAAGTGTTATAATTGAATTGTATACATTAGCAATAAATGATACACTAAATTAGAAAGTTGCTCTGTAAATGTAACTATTTTCTATTTTGATTTATATTTTTGAAAACTTTTATTTATTTAACTTTTTCCTTGTGTAACTTTATTCAGAAGTATTCATTAATAAGCTACATAGAATTTACTATTACACATTCTTAATTAGAAGAATTTGAATTCTTTAATGAAGGGATCAAAAAACTAAGATATAATATGTGAAATAAAATATATGCTATAGTTAATATATGTTAGTAATAAATATATATCATAAGTTGACTTAGCATTAACCAAGTTGTTATAGAAATAGGTAATTCTAAGTTTCTAGAGTTAGAAAAAAATCTCATGATCATGTAGAGTCATCCTGCTATTTACTATAGATATCATGGCATGTTATCAACTTGGCCTTGAGAATTTTCTCTCATGAGATTTTGCTGGTGGCGCTAATGAGAAAAATTAATTTTAAATACTGAATCAAATCTGCCCTTCTATAATGTCTAGTTAACGGTCCTAATATGGCTGTCTCACTACATGTCATAACTTAAATAAGTCTAGGAGATAGCAATACTTGAAATAACTGAAAACACAGATATTTTTCCTCCAGTGTGTCTTTTCGTTTCTAGTCTAAAAACTTCTTATGTCTTCCAAACTACCTTCCTAAATGATATTGTTTTGGTCAAAGTTAGTTTTACAAGAGAGTATCTTGAAATGAATTTAAGGTACTCGATAGCATTATAGCTATTCATTATTCAGGTGATAATATATTTTTTATACTCTGTGTTAATTACCATTAACTAATTACTTAGTTAATGGTAATCAAATTGCCATGTACAAGTTGCTAATTTTGTGTCATCATCACAATGTACATGTTGCAAATATTATATATTGTGATATTAAATTCACTTATATTCTCTTTTGCTTATTTTTAAGTTCTACTGCAGAACATTCTTTTCTTTTTCAATTTTTATGTTGTTAGATTTGATGATTATCAAATATTTGGATATTTGACAGTTACAGGGTTGTTGTTTTTTTAATTTACTCTATTTGTGTGTCACCTTTGAACCATATTCTTTAAATTACTGCCTATTAAAAGAAAATGGCGGGGGAAATTGACCAAGACATGTGTTGACCAATACATATATATTTAAAATTAACCACTTTTAATTAAGATCCTTTTTTTAATCTTTACAGATAATGAGTAGCTAAATTAGCCCTTAATACCCCATTTCCTTGAATTAGGTAACAAATATATTAGTGTGTATCTGTGCATTACAGATTGTTTTCCATTTATTAGCTCATCTATACTATGTGCTCCTGTGCTATATAATTTAAATTTGTTAAAATCTCCGTGACTGTTAGAAATGTTTTGGCTGCCATTTTGCTGTTAGGTTATGAACTGAACCACAAATACAAATTAAAACAATGCTGATGCTCTTTAGTTGTATACATTTTTTCTCCAAATCTGTCTGCTCTTAAACTCTAATGACACAAATACCTATAAAACAGGGCAATTGAGCTCAAGTGGAGACTTCATGTGGTCAATTAAGTGGGAAGTTGTTTTTTTTTTTTGAAGCTTTTAAATATCCTTTAGCTGATAATGTTTTATTAAAGGGGTTATTTTACTTTTCATGGTTGAAATATTTCTGGGCTTTTAAGGCATATTTGGTCCTTAAGGGCTCCTTGGAGAAAATGAGTGACCTTTATCATCAAAGCACTACATAAGAACACCATTGGCATAGCTGTATTATCATAAAGCAAATTTAGAAACCAGATTTCTAAAAGGGCATGGAATTGGCATAATGGAAAAGGCCAAGTGTGAGTCATTGTGGAATTTTCCCATGTATTAAAGAGAATGCGGATCAACTGGAGTGGGACCAATTTCCTCTTTTAGAAATCTGTAGCAAATTGAGCATGAGATTATGAGGATAGGATATCATTGCAGAGGCCACACACCAGCCATACATACAGATTATTGTGGAGTAAACCTTCTTCTACAGATAATAACAGGTCAGGGCTGATTGAATCCATTCTAAACATTTCCTAGCCTCCCCTCATGACCAGTCTGTGAGGTAAAACACAGTTGATTATTGAAGATAATATTTAAGTCACTTCCATGTGGATACCAAGCACACAGTTATAGGAAAACAATATGATACTTTTATACCAAAAAAACAAAGAACTCTTGGCAATAATTTAATATCACTTGAAATACATAAAATGTAACACAACATAATATAAGGGTTGGTATAGCACAGATAAATAAGTTAATATCTTGCTTTATCCTTTCTCAGGAACCCAAGCTGTATACACACATGCGCACAGAGAAGGTCAGAAATACAACCTCAAAATGTCAGTCTGATTTCTAATGTGCCTACAATTACCAAGATTATGGAATATTTTTAATGATACATAGTATTTCTTTGGCATTCTCACTCATTGCTTCTAATTTGATGCTATCACAAACAGATCTGCTACAACCTTTATGCTGTGACCTTAATCATGTGAGCATTTGTGTTTGCTACCATATCCAGCAGTGGATTTGATGGGTCTTAAGTATACCTAATTTAACTATGTGCTACCAGGTTATTGTGACACGTTTATTTTTTCAGTCACAGCAAAAAAAACAAAAAAGGTCTACTTTCCCACTTACAGGCCATGCTAAACATTTGGACAGGTGCATTTTTAATTTAATTTCTATATATCTTATTCATTAGTGAGGTTGATCATCTTTTCAAATACTTGTTAGTCACATACTTTTCTCTTCAAAATGCCTATTAATTGTTTTTTTAAAATTCACAATCCCCCACTTTTATTTCTGTTGTCTGGTCATTGTTCTTTTTATATTTGTGATAAAATCAGTTGCTTACTGATACTGACAAAAAAATTTTTGCAATCTATATCTGTTAATTTTCCTTATAATATTATCTTTTTAAGCTTAATTTGTTAGATTCTCACATATAATGTATACTTTTCCATATTTTTTTAAGAAAATTCTAAACCCATGGTTACAAATATATTTTCTAAAATTTCAGGATTTGGCATTTTAGCTTATTGTTTTACATTGTTCTTACTTTTATATATCTGACGTACAATTTATATATTGTGAGGAAAGATATTATTCTTAATATTTTTATTATCTTTAATTGAAATTCTGACATTTCTAATTAGGTGCTGTTTTTAATTTGTAATATTGGCCATTTGTATTTTATTAGTTTTTAGATTGACCTACTGTTACTTTACCTATGATATTTTTATTATTTCAGAGAAAAATCAAAATCATTGGCTTTATAGAGCCTTTCTTTTACTTTGTTTTATAGTAAATTTGTGTTTCTAACACAAATTTGTGTTCCTAACAATTAGAAGTTTGTGTTCCTAAAAATTAGATCTGTATTCTATATTTTCATAGGATCTTATCCTTTTTTCTCTTTTCTTTGTATTCTTGATATTGGATGCCTACTTTTAAAATGTCCACCATTTTAAAGCATAATATAATCATTTAAGGCTGAGAGATTTTTTCCTCTTTGAATTTTCTTTGAATTACCACTTTAGCTAAATCCCCTCCAAAAGTTTCTATTTATTATTTTATTATTTTAATGTTTTGTTCAGTATAAAAGAGTAAATTTACATAATCATTTTTGTGGCCTATTAAATATCCAAGTGTATGTTGTTGAGCTCTAAACTTTTCTCTCTTTTTATAATTAGTTTCTTTGATTTTTTTTTTTTTAGAATTCTTGAAGTAAATTGTAAAATGTTTCCATTTTGAAGATGTTCCATAAACAACCAAGAAGGTGTATTTCTAAGTGTAGTATGTAGGATTCTACTTATTTCTGTTAATCAAGATGGTAATTATATTGTGTAGATATTTCCCATACTCTTTAAACCATTTTGTTTGCTATTATTTGCAGACGTATATTATAAAACTCTATTTTTTTTTTTTGCTTTTTATATTTAGACTTTTTACATTTGGACAAATAAACACAAATATTTATTTGTAATTGTAATTATATGAGGTTAATGTAATTATAAGTACATACATATATTTAATATTATTGATTTCTTATTCTTGGCTTATATTATTTTGCTAGTCAAGTTTTTGTTCAGTTTTTCTTCTCTATAACATCATACATTTGAGTGTATTTTATCATTTCGAGACATACATAAATTCCTATTGCTGAGTTCTACTAAGAAAACTTTTCTTTTTTAAATCAAGTGACAATTTGTATAAGTGTAGTCATAAATAATATGTGTTTCTTTTTATTTTTGGAATGCAGGAATTTTTATATGAAATCATCTTGTTTATCAGAAAGTTCATAAGTTTTATATTTTTGTCAATTTTTTGTCAGTTTGCTTCATCAGCTTCTGAAAGAGATATGCTAAAACATTATGCTCTTATTTGGTATGTCTTCCCACAGATGGATTAGTTTTGATTTGTGCTTTGAGACTTGAGTCTTCTTAAGTACATATCAATTCATGATATTTCTTATTTGTTGTTTACTCTTTTCAATATTGTATAGTGTCCTTCTGTCTCAATCAAAGTCAAGAGGAAAGAGACTATATACTCTAGCATCACTGAAAATAAACTTATTTACAAAGACAACTAATGGCAGAGAAAACCTAAGTGATAGTATAGGAACCCAGAGTCAAAAGAGGACCTTAAAATATAGGAGATGATGGGAAGAAGTAGAAGAGATTGCACTATTTGCATCCAGGAGGCAAAGCCCAGCATATTCCCCTTCGAGTGATCACCTGGCTTCATTCTTCTTCCCCCCTTCAATTTTCCAGTTTCCTCTTTCCCCAAAGTCAACCAGAAACCACTATTATTGCTGAACTTTCTGAGAACTTCCAGGTGGACTTTGCTGTCATAATTATGACACTGGAAGTATCGGGGTCATCATAGTGATTCTATATTTATTAATTAATTCTGTCAGCTATGTATTTTGCAACTAAGTAACTATGGAAAACATTCATAGTGCCATCAGATGTCCTATTAAATATGCTAGAACCATAATGTGATCAATGACCTAACCTCCTTAAATCTCTCCTGGTGAACCACACTCTCATTTCTGGTCTCCAGAGATCAGTAAAAGTTCACAGTTAATATCTAATAATTCCTGGAAGATCTTATTAGTTTTTCTCTACCTAGTATATCAGTGAAGATGCCTTTTGGGAAGGACTGGAGAAGATTTATAGTATATACCTGAGGGTAAACTAAAAAAAACTTAATAAAATAGATCAGGAATACTAAGCAGTTGACTCTCGGTCTATGAATTGGTCGGTGAACTGAGGTATGAAAAGATTGTGTGAATCTCTACATCAGTGATTTCAGTTAGATTTCTCTCCAGTTCTCCAGGAGACCTCAATGTTATTCTCCTATATATAAATACATAGAATCTTGGCAAGCTGCTCATTATTTCATTCCTAGAAATCTTTTCTTTTTTTTTTTTTAAGATTTTATTTATTTATATGTCAGAGAGAGAGTGAGAGAGAGCGAGCAAGAGCGAGCACAGGCAGACAGAGTGGAAGGCAGAGTCAGAGGGAGAAGCAGGCTCCCCGCGGAGCAAGGAGCCCGATGTGGGACTCTATCCCAGGACGCTGGGATCATGACCTGAGCCGAAGGCAGCTGCTTAACCAACTGAGCCACCCAGGCGTCCCCGAGAAATCTTTTCTTATTTGCTTTTAGTTTTTAAACTTACATTTTACTTTGTAATGCTGGATGCCATTATTGTGTTACATTTATTAACATACTCTAACAGCTGATGTATTTTATTTATTTATTTATTTATTTATTTATTTATTTATTTATTTATTTTATTCATCATGATGAATTTACTTTTTAATCCTCATCCCCAATTTTCCCCTGTCCCTTCAACTGCCTCCCCTCTGGTAACATCAGTTTTTTCTCTATAGTTAAGACTACATTTCTTAGGGGTTTTGTTTGTTTGTTTGTTTCTTTTTTTTTTTTTTTTTTCTTCTTTGCTCATTTGTTTTGTTTCTTAAGTTCCACATATGGGTGAGGTCATACAATATTTGTCTTCCTCTGACTGATTTATTTCCCTTAGCATTTTACTCTCTAGTTCCATCCTTGTCATCACAAATAGAATTATTTCATTCTTTTTTAAGACTGAATAATATTCCATTGTGTGTGTGTGTGCATGCGTGTGTGTGTGTATACATATACATACACTACCTCTTCTTTATCCATTCCTTTATCGATGGGCACTTGGGCTGCTTCCATAGTTTGGCTATTGTGAATGATGCTGCAATAAACATACAGAGTATATGTATCCCTTTGAATTCGAGTTTTTGTATTTTCAGGTAAATATCCAGTAGAGTGATTACTGGGTTGTAGAGTAGTTCTATTTTTAATGTTTTGAGGATCCTCCATATTGTTTTCCACAGTGGCTGCATCAGTTTGCATTCCTACCAACAGTGCAGGATGGTTCCCCTTTCTCCACATCTTCACCAGCACTTATTGTTTCTTGTGTTGTTGATTTTATCTATTCTGATAAGTGTGAGGTGATATCCCATTATAGTTTTTATTTGAGTTCCCTGGTGATGAGGTAAGAGATAAGCATCTCTTCATGTGTCTGTTGGCCTTATGTCTCTCTTATTTGGAGAAATGTCTGTCCATGCCTTTTTCCCATTTTTAAATTGGATTATGTGGGGGTTTGGTGGTTTTTTGCATTAGATCTTTATATATTTTAGATACTAACCCTTTATTGGATATTCCATGTGCAGAATATTCTCCCATTCAGTAGGTTGCCTTATAGTTTTATTGATTTTTTTTTCACTTAACCATTCAACAAGATCCCTAAGAATCAAAATAATCAGAGCTATCTGTTTTCATAATCTATAGTTGTAATTATACTTATCTCCTCTATGATGGATAAGCAACAATACTACCTGGACTCTGCTACTCTGGGATCCAATTATTCCCACTAAGATTAGAACTAAAATTCCCTGAAGAATCACCTAATGTCTTGTCTTGGTGCAGTCTGCAATTACCATAAAGCTCCTTGGGGATGTTATTGCCTCTCTCATTACCAAAGAACTCTTAATATTAATGAAGACCATCCAGTAGGGCCTCTTGGAAGCTATGATTAAGGAAATACAGATGAACTTGCCTTAGAAAATCGATTTGAATATCTCCATTTCCTTGGGCCATTGTAAATCTTTATTTGGAGATCCTGGTATTTCAACTTGATTAGTAGTAGGGTTTTTGTTAGCCAAACTCTTAGTAAGTAATGTAGAAGACCAGTGCTTATGTCTCTCTGCCAAGAATATGTTTGAATTAGGGGCGCCTGGGTGGCTCAGTGGGTTAAAACCTCTGCCTTCTGCTCAGGTCATGATCCCAGGGTCCTGGGATTGAGCCCCACAGTGGGCTCTCTGCTCGACAGGGAGCCTGCTTCCTGCTCTCTCTCTGCCTGCCTCTCTGCTTGCTTGTGATCTCTGTCTGTCAAATAAATAAAATCTTTAAAAATTAATTAATTAATTAATTAATTAAAAATTTTAAAAAACATGTTTGAATCAACCCTTGGTATGGATTTTAAGAGTCAGAAGTGACAGAAGTGCATTTTAAGGTAAATCACCAGCTGAAGAAACTTCCCCAAGAACAGTCATTAAAAGGATTTTATTTGAAAGTTGAAGAGAATGTTTAGTTTCAAGTTTCTCTTCCTCATTAATGTGTTTGCCCAAATGTCTCCATCTCAGGTCCTACTTTCCTCTTCATCCCCATCAGTGTCTTTACCTCAGTGTAAGAAGATCATAAGGTTGAACACTAATCAGTATTCCAATTCCTCAGTCATACTCTAGGCTTGACCCTCAGCCTTATCTGAATGGAGCTGCAGGATAAAGGATTTCTTCAATGATGCCAAGAAGGACTTTCTGTCATATGTAGTTGTATATTTGCGGCTTTTAATTACGTTTTTCTTAATATAGACTTTTTAGATTAATCAGGAAAAAAAAAGCAGAGGACATCTTTATAAATTATTTTTACTATAATGACTAAGCTGCATGGACACTCAATCCTTCTTATTCTTTGCTGTTCGTTTCCCCTTTATCTCAGAACTAATTTGAATAACCATGTTGCCAACACATGAATTGTTTGTGTCCCATCTCATGCCACCTAATATTCTCAAATGTATGTTCTGTCCAATCCATGATACCTATTTCTGAGTCTGTTTTCTTTGGCTGCTTTCCACAATCTGTATCAAATAGCTTTCGAAACAGAAATAGAGCAACCGCAATTAAGGAGGAATTATTTACAAAGGAAATGATTGCAAAAGTGAAAGTGAGATGTGGGGTGAGTGTAATAAACGGGGGCTTGCAGAAGAAGAGTTATTACCATATCTTGGCCTAATGGAGTAGAGAAAAGGATCAGTGATGGAAAGTCCGAGGAAGGTGATACAAAGGAGGCCACAGGGAAAGAGGTAATAGTGCTAGTTGAGAGACATGTTCCTCCCTCTACCCTTCCCACTCATGCTCTCTCTCTCAAATAAGGAAAATCTTTAAAAAAAAAGAAATCCCTTTCTTTTCCTATCACAATTTTCAAAAATGTTATATTACTTTTATTTCATACCATTCTATCTATAGATATACATGTTACCATAATATCTATACATACACATGTAACAATACAGTTTTATTATATAAATAGAAGGCAAAATTACTTTATACATATTTACTATATATTATACTATATATATCATGGTTTAAGGCTTTAGTTTTAACACTAAAAAAATACGTTAGTGGATGTTTTATTCTTAACAATTTTGAACTATACCAGACCAATCTGAATAATCTTTATCTTTTTATTCTTATAATTATTATTTATTTTAGTTCATTATAGCCACTGATATATCTGTAGTGAAAATCCATATTCATGTACAACCTTGCTACCTGCTACCAGGTATAAATGCATCAATCTCAGACTAAATTTCCCTGTACAGGTATAAATTATTTTTAATAACATTGAAAACTGAAACATGTCTACATACAATTTGTTTTATAACCTCTATAAAGTCCTAGTTTTCTGTTGTTTTATATGCTCAGATCACCACCTTGTAGACATGTTCATTGCCAATATATAGAACAATATTCCAAATACATGTTTGTTACCCATATAATATGAAGTACTTAACCAAAGTTTGGGCATAGATCTATTTACATCTAAAGCTTCAGACACTATGTCTATGAGTATAGGGAATAAGCTTCAGTTGCTTCTTAAACTATTTCAGTAAGAATATTATATATATCATATCTTTATTTAAAACATTATTTATGCCAATTCACAATACACTGATTTTACCAGTAAATCTTACTTCTGACTTCTGTTTTGCTAATTAATAAAATAGCTGATATTTATCAGAGTTAAAGGAAAAATGACAGTTTAAGTGGCTGCCACCAAATATGGAATTTCTGATAATGCCAGCTATCCACTCAATATGGATAATATTATAATCCAACAATTATATCCAACAATAGGGATAATATTATAATCAGAAATGCACAGTGCTACTAAGGTGTAGCTGAAATTAACACATACACTTTTATTGCAATAGCAATAATGAAAGACTTTAAGTTATAGGCATAATAACATCAGTGAATAATCATATTTGTGAGCACATTTTCTTTTTTGCTTTCTTTTTTCCCTAATAATATTCTGATCAAAGCACAGAAATTAGATGCAAACATTCTGCTACAGGGTGACATGTGTGTCCCTAAAATCTACTGCATTATTTAAAATTTTACAATAAAAAATACATTGATATTATGGATAAAATGGATTGGGGCACAACACTCAGGTTGTTAGTGACACATGGAAAAACATAGACACCTAATAAAAAATAGTGGCAAAGTTTTATGCATGAACAATGTTTAAGACATATGTAAAAACATAAATGTTATACTTTTCAAGAAAAGACCTGAATTTTTCTTGTCCGAGGGGTATAAACAGGAGTACACCTTGTGAATTTTACAGTCAGTTGGCCATCTCCCAACCAGGAACTGCTGATCTCATTCCTATCTTGATAGATTAGTTTGCCCATTTTAGATTTTTCAGATAAATTGAATGACTCAATATGTACTCTTCTGTCTGTGACTTTTTATAGATGAATAGCTTTGTGATTTTTTTTTTTTGGCTTTTGCTTTTTCTTATACTTATAAGTATTAAATTGTATTTAACCATTGACCATTTTATTGACATTTGGGTTGTTTCTGATTTGGGGTTATTATGAATGAAACTGTTATGTATATTTGTATACAAATACCTAAGAATTCCATTTCTGGATAATATTGTTAGTGTATATTTCACTTTATAAGAAACTGCAAACACACTTTCCAAAATGGTTGTATGTTTACAATCCCACCAATAGAGGTCAAGAGTTGCAGTTTGTCTATATCTATATACTTGGCATTAATTTTTTTTTTAATTCAGACAATTTAATGAGTTTGAAGTGTCATCTCATTGTAGTTTTAACTTGCATTTCTTTAGTAACTAATGATGTCGATCAACTTTTCATATTGTTTCTGGTTATTTGCATATTTTCTTTTGTGATGTGTCTGTCCTTTGCTGTTATAAGTTGAGCTGTTTGATTCTTTATTACTTTGGCATGACTAATTTAAATGGTTCCTCTTCATCTCCAAGATTTTTAAAGACTTTTATATAGGATAAATCCTATTCTAAATGTGAATTTTGGTCATTCTTTAGTGTTGGAGTTCTTTATATATTGAAATTATAATCTCTAAAACTCATTTTCAGGGAAAGTTTTATCTTTTCCTATTTTCCTTCTCCTTTTTTCTCTCTGTGTAAACTTCTGTGAGAAAGACATTAAGTGGTTTGACTCAGTATCTGTTGGTCTATAGTCTCCAATAAAATTCAGTTCTATTCAGTACTTAGCAGGTTTTATTTGTTTGCTTTACAGATGCATTGAGCCTGACTTTGCTCTCCCCTTAACGATGAGAAGTTTTAACTCATTTTTTTCATGATCTACAGCTCTGATCTACAGCTTCAGCCTTATTCACTGATTTACATTTCTATTCCATTTCTAGATCTTAGGAAAGTTTCTTTTGCATTTGATTCTGAATATTTATTTCTGGCTGTCTCTTTTTATAGGATGGCTGCATTTTGACATGTTTAAACAGAAAGGATTTTTGAAATGTAAACTCACTGTGCCATGTCATCTTGATTTAGAAGTATACTTGTAAGTATTTTATTTTATTTTGTCTTGTAGGCATTTGTGCTTTCTGACTTTTCATAGTAAATATGCGTTGAATCTTACTAACTTAAGAAGACAGTTTTTTAAATTAAAATGTGTTTAAAATCACTTGATACACACATGTTCACACAGTAAAATATATCACATATATGTATTTTTATTTGTAATTCTAGATTATACACTTTTAAAATAAGAAATTTAAGAAAAATATAAAGATTGGGGCGCCTGGGTGGCTCAGTGGGTTAAGCCGCTGCCTTCGGCTCAGGTCATGATCTCAGTCAGGGTCCTGGGATCGAGTCCCACATCGGGCTCTCTGCTCAGCGGAGAGCCTGCTTCCCTCTCTCTCTCTCTCTGCCTGCCTCTCCGTCTACTTGTGATTTCTCTCTGTCAAATAAATAAATAAAATCTTTAAAAAAAAAAGAAAAATATAAAGATTATAAGAAAAATCATAGAAATAGTGGAAATACATACTCTCTATATAGTAATGTGAACTTTAAAAAACCAAAAGGAATATAATATTCACATGCTATTTAACTTGGTTTCCTCTGAATAGTGAAGTAATAGGTGCTGTTTTTATGCTTTTGTGCATTTTCACAAAATCCACCAATAAGCACATATTACATATTTTGAAAATAATACTTTAAATTACCTTCTAAAATTTTATGGGGGAAATGAGTAGCATCAGAATAAGAATATAATCTTCACATACAATTGAGGAAAACATAAGCCACTAATTAACATACAGTAAATTCAAGCAGTGAAAATTATTTTGCAATCAGAAAAAAATAAGATGTTTTTAGAAAAATGAATTGTGATAAAATCTATGACAAAATAATCAATGTGTATATAAGACTAATTTGGGGGGGGGGTACTAGGGTGGCTCAGTCAGTTAAGTGTCTGCCTTTGGCTCAGGTCATGATTTCAGGGTCCTGAGATGGAGCCCCTGCGTCTGGCTCTCTGCTCTGTGGGAAGCCTGCTTCTCCCTCTCACTCTCTTCCTGTGCTCTCTCAAATAAATACATAAAAATCTTTTTTAAAAAAGACAAATTTTTTTTTACTCAGAATCTGTTTCACATTCTGTATATGTAAAATCAAATTAATGATTGTAGTAACACTTGCAGAATGTTGTACATTTTATTTGTATTATTTATTTATTATATTTTTTTCAGATTCCACATGTAAGTGAGATCATGTGGTATTTGTCTTTGTCTGACTTACTTAATGTAGCATAATGCACCCAAAGTCCATCCCTGTTGTCACTAAGGGCAAGATTTCATTCTTTTATAGGGATAAGGAATACTGCATTAGATAGATAGATAGATAGATAGATAGATAGATAGATAGATGATAGATAGATAGAGATAGAGATATATATCACAATTTTTTAATGACTCCCAGTTGAGAATGTGCCAAAATCTGTCAGTGTCACTAAGGGGAGGATCTTAGCACTTAGATCCAGCCTGTTTGGAAGCCAGAACCACAAGCCTTAGCTTTAAAAATCTATGCAAATATATGTAATCCTGTGAAACCTCAAGCAGAGAAGCCCCTTTGGCCAGGCGATCTGGCTGTGTCCCCTTTGCAGCAGTTGTAAAAATCATGGCTCCCTACACGTATATAAAGCTCTTTCCTGGGAAAAACTGGCAAGGTGGAGCAAGACAGAAAGAGAGTGCATCCATAGCCTACCTTCTTCCGAGCAGCTGCATTACCTGCTAGATGTGTGCCAAACACTAAGCCTCCCCCTCAGGCTGAAGTTCCAGGACAAAGGAGCCTCCACCCCAGAAAAATTGGGGTCACATGCCACAGTTGGCTCTCCACAGACGATAAGTGGGCAATGCCCCGGAGGTGACAGCCTGCCAAGAAAGTTGCCATAGTCTCCTTTCCAGTTACCACAGTCTCCTGGAACCCAGGAATGTAAGCCGCACCAGGCCCCAGAACCAGGTGAACCATGAGCATCCCCTGGGTGGCAGCTGGTGAAACCAGGGCACCAACTGCATGTAAAGCTCCCCTCTAGGAGACACTGGTGCTCGGGATCTTGGCAGAGGGAGAGCATGAAGATAGCACTTGCCCAACAAGATTTCTGGAAAATTAGAGTCAGCCTCTAGATGGTGTGTTTAATTAGAAACCTGCCCTTTGGCCGCAGCCAAAGTCTTCACAGAAAGACAGAGCTCCTGGGTCCACTGCTTCTTGCTGTGCCCTGGGGATGGTAGCTGTTTAAGAACTCTTTCTTCTTCATTGCTTGTGGAGTGTTGTGGGGCCCACAAAAGTAAGGCCCACTGGTTGGCAAGGTCAGGCAATATATTAAATATCTCCTGGTGGCAGCTGTAAAAATCAGGGGGTTATGAGCTCCTTTCGGGGTGACATGAACTATTACAGTCCCTTGCAACCAGGAACACAAGCACCCCGGCCTCTCGAGGCAGGCACTGAAGAGACATTTTCTGGATGGCAGCTGCAAAGAGAGGGATGCTGGACATATGTAAAAGCTCCCCTTGGGGAGATGCTGGTGCTGTGGAGCACTACAAATACAAAGCCTGAAGAGGGGATGGCACCTGCCAGGCTCTGGCCAGGAGGCTGTTCAGCAGTCTCCTACATGTGTGTTAAAACTGGCCCTCTGGCTTGCACTTTCATATGAGAAGTTGAGCCTCATTTATGTTAAGTCTGGCTGAGGCCTCAAGAGGCTAAGTCCTAGTGCATCTACCCTTTAAGGACAGTCTCCCAGGGGCGTCTACGTGGCTCAGATGGTTGGGCATCTGCCTTCGGCTCAAGTCATAATCTCTAGGTGCTAGGATGGAGCCCTAGTGTCAGACTCCCAGCTCGGCAGGAAGTCTGCTTCTTCCTTTCCCCCTGCTTCTCTCCCTGCTTGTGCTCTCTCTGACTCTCCTCTCTCAAATGAATAAATAAAATCTTTAAAAAAAAAAAAAAAAGAACAGTCTCCCATTATGACCTTGTGGGTCTCAACCTTGAGCCTTATTGTTTTCAAAGGCAGATGTTTGAGGGGGCTCATCTCTTGTGGGAATCCCAAAAGTTGAGGTGCTTGATGTGGGGTTTGGATGTTTTGCTCCTCAAAGAGAAGCTCTTGAGTTTTGAGTTCCCTCCAGATGGTGAGTCTGTGTGCCAGGTTGGAGTTTACAGAGAGATTGTGTCCCAGTCTTCTACCTGCTTCAGTGTGATTTTCTTCTCATTTGCTCAGTTTTTAGTTGTTGCTCAGCCAGCCTGTGCAGATTTTTAAGAGGAAATTGGTGTATACATATGTATTCATAGACTCAATTTATCCATGGTAGAAGTTGAGTTTGGCATCTTCCTAGGACACCATCTTAAACTGGAACTTCCATATTCATTTTTGAAAGTATTAATCATTATATTCCCTACATGTATATATGTGTGTGTGTTTATATGTAATAGTCACATATATATAATACTCAGACATATGTGTATACATACGCATACATATTCACACACATGCTCATATAAATATAAACCAAATCTATTCATGCTCATTCTAAATGGTCATTTTGGTCAAAACCAAATCAAAAGCCTACTCTAGGATCAATATGCCATTACATTAAATATAACCTATTCTTCATTAAGTACACTGTATATGTATGATTTTCCAAAGTGAGGCTAGATGAGCAATAATATCCATACTCTGTCCTTCCCTTTGAAACCATAGTCTGTAATGATGATAAGTCTGAGGTATTCCCGTGTAATTACATCAAGCAATTTGATACATATGTTAGTCAAATCTTTGATTGTGTTGCTTTAACACAATGCTACAAACAGTAGATATAACTATTCATTATAAATGGTTAGTACATCATGAATGACTGAGCAGATGGATAGATGGCTTTCAATAGTTCAGTTATGTCATCTGCCAAGCATAATAAATGACCATTAAGAACCACAAATGAATTTTAAAAGATTTTAAGTGTGGTTTAGAAAGGAAACTTGAATTTTGTAGGTCCATTTCACATATTTATTGAAACATTGCACAATGATATGCATTTTAAATAATGTGCTTTTACAGCTGTGTTGTTTGCTGCTAAACATAAACAACCCTATGTTTTCTAAATAAATAGTGGGTTCTTTGAAAATACTTAAATCATATTCTCTTGAAATTTGATTATTTTTCTAAGAATCTTTGCTTTCTCATTAAATATACATTTATCACTTGCCACTTAATATCATCATAACAAATTACAGAAGCAGACTCACTTTGTTGACTTGTTTTCACAAAGTAAACTTGAATGATGTTATAAAGTAGTGAACTAAAGCTATTTGATGTAGAGAATGTAAAATCAGAATGTCTGGTGACATCCAAATTCTCACTCAGAGGAACAGAAAGATGATGAAAGAGTTGTTATTTTGGAACACAGAGATCATAGAGCTCTAAGAGTTATGCAGTGCTAGAGTTAGGGAGAACATGAAGGACTTCCTTTAATTTTAAACTAATGGTTGGGGAATATCTGAGTCAAAATACATGCAGCCCAAAGTACCATTGTAGTTATTTTGCTTTCATGAATTCCCATTTTTGAAATTTCTTATCTCTTATTTTCATGTATTATTTATACCAGGAATTATAGCTATATTAAGACTAATGAAATCATTTTTCCATTGGTGGAGGAAATAAGCAACTTTATATCTAATACAAGAGCAACACTTTCAGAGTAATTGAATGGGCAAGATGCTTCTTGATTTGCCAAGGCAACTGTGCTGCCCCTAGTAAAATAACATACTATGTAGGGAAGACAAATCCAAGCTTTGTTTGACATACATACAAATGTTAGGAAATGTTTGCAAATGTTAAAGATTTTATGTTTAATTTCATATCATTTTGACTTAGTAATTAATGAGAAATTTGTCTTTCTATCATAGTTCTTAGACTAACGCAGATCAGAACTCAATGTGAGCTATAAAGCACATATGTATAAACTACACTAAAAATAAAAGTTTCAATTTTTCTTTTCTTCTACGATCATCATCTTCATATTCTGTTTTATCTGAAACATATACATTCTAGTTGCAAGAGAAATGAGGATATGCTCCCAACACAGAAGATAAAATTCTAAAGTAACTCAGAAATGCTTTAAATGTTGACAAACTAAAGATATTTGGAGGTTTCAAATGGAGAAGAAAAGATCAGGAACTATTATGAGAGATCTCATGGTGGGGGTGGGGCGAGGGAAGAAGAATTTATTTTCCATGTCCAGGTACCAGGAAGATGTTATATAGACTATTCTCCTCCTTGATCATTCCCCACGTTTCTGTCACCCCAGCTTTACTGGGGTGCCTGTGTAGCCGATTCAGAAGAGCATTAGACTCTTGACCTCAGGGTCGAGGGTGTGAGCCCCATGTTGGTTGTAGAGATTACTTAAATAATTAAATAAATGAAAACAAACAAACAAACAAACAAAAATGCTGGGCTGAAACCATCTCTCCTACATAGCTTTATTTATGTCTTCCCTAGAAAAATAAAATACATCAATGTGTATGAATGATGCAAATGAATGATACAAATGAATCAGTGAATTTTTCAGGGGCAGTAGCTGTGCTTTTTTATTAGCTTATTGCAAGTAGAGAATAGGTTCTTAAAAAATACTGATGATGGGAGAGATTGAATTGATAAACAAGATTGATTTCTATTAGATACATAATATAAAAGGCTAAAAAGCATAGCAGATAGCTTTTTTTTTTTTTTTTAAGATTTTATCCATTCATTTGTCAGAGAGAGAGAGAGTATGCACAAGCCAGGCAGAGTGGCAGACTGAGGCGGAGAGAGAAGCAGGCTCCCCGCAGAGAAAGGAGTCCAATACGGGACTCGATCCCAGGATGCCAGGATCATGACCCCTGCTGAAGGCAGCGGCTCAACCAACTGAGCCACCAAGGCGTCCCCCAGATAACATTTTAAGTGAATTTTCTATTGCTCTGATATTGGATGCAAGCTTTTTTTTCATTGTTGTTTACCATATAGAAAAAATGTGGAGGAAATTGAAATATTTGTACAATGATTGGATCAGTATTCAGTGTCTATTTTCTAAAATTCAGTGTCTAATTTCTAAAAACTCAATAGTTCTCATATCAAAAAAACAATAAAATACTTAAGATTTGCCAAATGCAGGTTAAGTATCAAATGATTCTCCAACTTTCCATATAGAAGATTCTTTACTTATAGTCACATCTATGAATTGGGTCCTCCTGTATATATGGGTGAGGTCTAGTCTTCACCCATATTCATAAACACATTTTACATGTGGTTGACATTAATGGATGTTAAATGTTTAAAAAGATGTCAATCTCTATGATTCACACCTTTTTATTTCATCTTGGGATGAAGTAAAAATAACTGGAGACATCGTTTTCTTATCTATAATACTAAGTAACATTGCACAGGAACAAATTTAATATTTGTTCTTTTAAGGAAGACTTTGAGGAATATCTAAGTAATGCCCCAAGATATTGGAAATGTAACATCAATGATTTACCCAATTTCAACTATAATATAAGTACTTTAGCCTTCACCTCTGTGTCCTAAAGGCATATCCACAATCCTGACCTGAAGTCCTATACCAGTATTTCGAGTGCTGAATTCATCTTTACCACAGAGTGTTTCTGAAATATTTTTGCCTTTAAAATATTCTTCTGCCCTTCTTTCCAAACTTGAAATCTTACAGTATTATCACTTCATTTGGTTTTAAATATTTCTTGCAGAAATATAAATGCTCTGTTTCTTGGGAGTCCCTCTTAAACAACTAAACACTGTCTGTTGATGTTCTAGTGCTAAAAGACATAACTTCATTAACTTTTCATAATATAGAAACAATCTAGTTATTGAATTTAAACCTAAGTGTCTTTCACTTAGATTGATAATTTCTTTGTCTACATTTTTTTGTTATACATTTTTTTTGATAATAAGATAAAGTTTCACAATATAAGGAAAGATTTTGTTTTTTGTTGGTTTTTTTAAAAATATTTTTATTTATTTATTTGACAGACAAAGATCACAAGTAGGCAGAGAAGCAGGGAGAGAGAGAGGAGGAAGCAGGCTTTCTGCTAAGCAGAGAGCCCAATGCGAGGCTCGATCTCAGGACCCTGGGATCATGACCTGAGCCGGAGGCAGAGGCTTAACCCTGTGAGCCACCCAGGAGCCCCTGTTTGTTTGTTTGTTTGTCTTAATTTATTTATTCGACAGACAGAGATCAAAAGTAGGCACAGAGGCAGAGAGAGAGGGGAAAGCAGGCTCCCCGCTGAGGAGGGAGCCCAATGTGGGGCTTGATCACAGGACCCTGAGACCATGACCTGAGCCGAAGGCAGAGCCTTAACCCACTGAGCCACCCAGACGCCCCACAATATAAGGAAAGTTTTAAAAGATTGGTTTATCTTCGACAAAACAGGAAAAATATACAGTGAAAAAAAGACAGTCTCTTCAATAAATGGTGCTGGGAAAACTGGACAGCTATATGTAGAAGAATGAAACTCAACCATTCTCTTACACTGTACACAAAGATAAACTCAAAATGGATAAAAGACCTCAACGTGAGACAGGAATCCATCAGAATCCTAGAGGAGAACATAGGCAGTAATCTCTTCGATATCAGCCACAGCAACTTCTTTCAAGGTATGTCTCCAAAGGCAAAGGAAACAAAAGCGAAAATAAACTTTTGGGACTTCATCAAAATCAAAAGCTTCTGCACAGCAAAGGAAACAGTCAATAAAACAAAGAGGCAACCCACAGAATGGGAGATGATATTTGCAAATGACAGTACAGACTAAAGGTTGATATCCAGGATCTATAATGAACTCCTCAAACTCAACACACACAAAACAGGCAATTATATCAAAACATGGGCAGAAGATATGAACATAGACTTCTCCAATGAAGACATGCAAATGGCTATCAGACACATGAAAAAATGTTCATCATCACTAGCCCTCAGGGAGATCTCACATTGAGATATCACCTTACACCAGTGAAAATGGCCAAAATTAACAAGACAGGAAACAACATGTGTGGAAGGGATGTGGAGAAAGGGGAACCCTCTTACACTGTTGGTGGGAATGCAGGTTGGTGCAGCCTCTTTGGAGAACAGTGTGGAGATTCCTCAAGAAATTAAAAATAGAACTTCCCTATGACCCTGCCATTGCACTCCTGCATATTTACCCCAAAGATACAGATGTCGTGAAAAGAAGGGCCATCTGTACCCCAATGTTTATAGCAGCAATGGCCACGGTCGCCAAACTGTGGAAAGAACCAAGATGCCCTTCAACGGAAGAATGGATAAGGAAAATGTGGTCCATATACACTATGGAGGATTATGCCTCCATTAGAAAGGATGAAGACCCAACTTTTGTAGCAACATGGATGGGACTGGAAGAGATTATGCTGAGTGAAATAAGTCAAGCAGAGAGAGTCAATTATCATATGGTTTCACTTGTTTGTGGAGCATAACAAATAGCATGGAGGACATGGGGAGTTAGAGAGGAGAAGGGCGTTGGGGGAAATTGGAAGGGGAGGTGAATCATGAGAGACTATGGACTCTGAAAAACAATCTGAGGGGTTTGAAGTGGCGGGGGCTGGGAGGTTGGGGTACCAGGTGATGGATATTATAGAGGGCACAGATTGCATGGAGCACTGGGTGTGGTGAAAAAATAATGAATACTGTTATGCTGAAAATAAATAAATTTAATTTAAAAAAAATTGGTTTATTTGCTTGAACAATGCAAAATACATTGTCATTTGATTAAGGATTAATTAAAGATAAAGTTGTCTAAATACCAGCGAAGGGTAAACACATGTCCTACCGGCTTTAAGTAAAAGCATGGATTGAATTTATAAGGTTTTTATTTGAAACAAAACAATTGCATAGTAAAGGACTCATGAGATCCCAAAGCCTCTATAAGGATAAATAGAGTGATACAACTGAAAAAAAGAAAAGGAAAGTGAAGATAAACACAGCAAAGTTGTACCTCAGGCACACCCTGGGCATCTTTTCAGTTGTCAAAGATAGATTGTTGGTGCATTTGTATTGGGAACCATCCTGATATACATGAGAGAAGCCAAACCATGGGATTGCTAAAGTGTCTTTTGTTACCCTACTGGTCATGTAACTGAAATCAAGCTCTGTAATCTGTTTAGTAAGATGAAACCCATCAGTCCGATATTTTCTTCTAATTTCTTTCAGCAATTTTCTTCTAATGTTGGCCAAGGGCCAGTATCAGGCATCTTTCAGGCATCTCAGAAATAAGCATGGGAGTATCACATAACACATATCACATACCATACATGCCTATTTTTAGGCCAAACCGAATTTATAAGAAGTAATGGGCTGAGTACTATGATCCATTCAGCTCATATTAATATTTCTTACAGTAGCATGAATGGATTTGTTCCTGGAGACCCGGGTAGTAACTTTTTAGGGTAAAAATCTTCATTGGAAAGTTTAAGGGTAGATAAAATGACAATTAATTTTCCCAAAGGATTAACTCAAAGCAGAGTTAATTCACTGGCTTTTTTTGTTGTTATTATTGAAATGTTTTTGACGAATAACACTGTTTAAATTTAAGGTGTACAGCATGTTGACCTGGTGTGCTAACATACTGTAATATGATTGCGCTTGCAGTGATACTTAACATCTCAATCACATCATAATTATCATTTCTTTTTTTGTGGTTAAATAACTAAGATCTAGTCTCTTAACAGGTTTGGTGATTATAATGCAATATTGTTGTCTCCATTGACTATATTGTGCATTAGATCTCCAGGACTTATCTCTCTATAAGTTGCAAATTCATACCTTTAAACATCTCTTCAATTGCCTCACCTCCAATACCTGGTAACCACCATTTTACTCTCGGTTTTTACAAGTTTGGCTTTTTCAGATTCCACATAGAAGTGATATGTAGCATTTATATTTCTCCATTTGACTTACTTCACTTTTAGCTTTCATTTCAATCTAAAAATATAGTAGTTGAAAGACATAGTGATGTCTCTATGGACCTTTTAATGGACCTCATATGTGCAGACCCAGGATATGCCATTTTACCAAATTTAACCTTGACCAATAATCTTGACCAAAAAAAGAAAGAAAAAAGAATTGTTTGTGTTCCAATTTACTGACTAGTTATTTAAGTTTCAGAGAGGTAACAAATATAGCAAAAGTCACAAAGCTACTAAAAAATGGAGGGTTTGTTTTCAAACCCTCTTCTCAAAATCCATGCTTATTGGGTTTATCTACTCTACCATGTTTCTGGTCCCATGAACAGCAAAGGTTTCTCATAAAATTATATTTAACTAATGCTGCATTCTTATTACCTTAAAATTTTTTTCTAAGTTCTCCCTTGATGCCACAAATGCTTTGAGAATTAAGCCAGAAATGCTGCAGAATACTAGAATGTAGTAGAGTAATTCATTCAGATTTTGGTCAAAGAGCTTTGACAAGTCCTGCCACTTAATGTTTCTGTGTCTTTGGACAAAGACACAATGAATGTGAATATTGGCTTTCATGTTTATAGAAAAATTGCCCAATAGCCAGATTATTTTCTCCATTCTATTAGCAGTAATTGAAAATAATCAGGTCACTAAAACAAACTCATACATTTGACAAAGGTCATATATTCTTTTAGTAAGTGTACAACTTGAGTCTGACTTCTTCTGTTTCTCTATGAAGGAAGCTAATGTCCCAAGTATTAAGTCTTCAATGGTTAGCACTGATTTAAGCATATTTGGGGAAAAAATATGCAGGACACTTTAAAAAGGAATGCAGGGCTTCTAAAGAAAAATATGAGGTATATTATAAGGCACCCAAGCAATTGTAAAAACAATTCAAATAATTGCAGGGGGATATGTAGTTCTATTATAAACTAGATTAAAAAGGCAAGAAAATCTAAGAGAAGAAAGTACTCTACAATTATTTAACTGGGGAAGTGATATGTAAAAATGAAGCTGTCCTGAGATAAATTACATATGTTATATGTAATGTATAATATATAATGCATAAATTTATATAAATTTTAATATATTTATATAAAATTATACATATATAAAATTGGAAACAGTTCTTCTTCATCTTTATAAAAAGTGATGAACAGTCAACCTAGTTTCAGTTTTAGCAAGTGGCTCAGTATACCCCCTCCAAAAAATGAGAAGAAAACATAGGAAAAGGGAGGAATGAAATATATGTCATAAGTAGTAGGAGATCTGGTGTGAAGCCACTTAGGGAATAATCAGTGTTCTTTACTGAAATACAAAGAGTGTTTCCTTTTATTTTCCTTCAATGAGCATTCATACCTCATGCATGGAATTGTTAATAAGTACCCAAAGTTGGAGAGCAGAACAAACACCTACAGAACACTATAAAACTTTAAAAAAAATAAATAAATAAAGTATGACAGAAACAATGTTAGATTGGAAGACTATAGGAAGATATTTAATTCATACTCTAACTCCATGTATGATATCCATAAAGGGTGTGACTAGATGCACTCTTCCTGCACCTGTCTTACCTTTCCCTCTAGGAGCTCTGTCCATCAGGAGCAAGCTTAGAGTCCAGACTGTCTATACTCTGTCTTAATGGCAGCAGACCTCATGCTGCTATTGAGATTTTACTCAGACGAAGTGACCCATAGCTTTAAATATACAAATATTCTAAGTTTCTAAATGTCCCAATATCTTTCCACTCCTACCAGCACCTGAGTAAGTGTGATTATTGTGACAACAAGAATGGCACAGAACAAGTACAGACCCACAAATTTTCCCAAAAAGGAAAACAGAAATGGGGTCAATGTTTATGATCAAAGTTAGATTGAAAATCTATGTTCTTTTGACTATTGGAAAAATAAAGCATTATATACATATATATGTATATATATACACATTATAATGCTTTATTTTTCCAATATATGTATACATAGACAATATATGTATATATTGTATGTATTGTATGTGTGTATATATCCAATATGTATATATACATATATATACACACACACATATATATACACACACACACACGCATACATATAAAATTCATTTTTTTCTGATAGAAAGGATGTGTTGGTAAGGGACAAGAATAAAAGAGAGAAAGGGGAATATTGCCGAAAGATTGGTCAGGGAGGAGAAAGGAAGTCTAGTGGACATACAAACTTTGATCTCATCTAAGAGCATGGAGTTCTGACCCAGAGCAGGTGGGGGAGAGAACAGACTGACAATGAAGTTACAGGTGCACTTGGGTGTGTTGCTGGGAGCTATAGGTGTTTTCAGCTGATTGTGTCATTTTTCCCACCAAAACAAGGCCATGAGATGAACGTGAAGTTGGGGAATGTGGTATAGGATGTTTGAGGAAAGAGGAAAAGATTTGAAATTCTCATCATATTGAGTGGTTTGAGGAAGATCAACAATAATTCATTGGGAACAAAAGAACGCCAAGGATTTGAAGAGTAAGGGAAGAAGTGTCATCTTGGTGCCTATGAATACACAAAGGGCAATGGCAAAAGCAGTATTGAAGAGAGGGACAGCAAATCAAGAGGGAGTCATGAACCAAGAAGTTAAGAGTTCATGACTCTGGGAGCTCTAGATGATTATAACACAGAGATGTACTGTTTTTAATTGAATGACCAAAAACAGCCAAACAGAATATATGGTGAGAGAAAATTAGCTTTTTCTGTGGTAGAGTCTCATTAGTTGTCCATACTTTGGTAGATTAACAGTTACCCAGTATCTGACTACAAACTGAATTTTATCAGCTGAATATTGAATAATAAGACTTTGGAGATATATTTTATAATGACCAAATATAAGAGATACTGACAAATAAACCACAATGGCATTTAGTTATATTAGAAACCTCTCTGCACACAAAATTAAAACCTTCTCTGATTGTGCATGCAGTTTCAAGAAGAGGAGATCATATGCATTCAAATGTATAGATCTCATTGTGGTTGCACATTATTTATGTCTTGTTCATGTCTGTGTGGCTTAGGGATTTGTAGTTTAACAACAACAACAACAACAAAAGACAATACAGGTATATGAAAGCTTTGAATCTAAAGCTATTAGGGATTTAAGATTATTTTCTCTGGTTATTTTATTAAAAAATTTGTCTAATAATGTATATACATTAAATTCATATTTTTGATCATTTATTTTCATCTAAAAATAATTATGGTGGAGAATATCTTAATATTTTAGAGATATTTAAACTGAAAATCACATAGAAGCCTATTAATGTATCAGAAACAAAACTGGCCTTTGTTGAAGCAGGGATTCAGAGTTCTACATTATCAAGAGGACATTCTCCTTTTACATATTCAAACCCTCTGTATCTTTGAAGTCTCACTTCTTGAAAAAATCTTCTCCAGAACTCTGCCCATAAAGATTTTTAATATTTTCTGAATGCCTATTGTGTTTACTCTCTTTCCCACACATTTAGATATGATATGAGAAAAATGATGAGTTTATGTATTTTCTGTATGTCACCACTTAAAGTAAACATCTGAATTTCTGATATAGTATTCTCCGTTCAATTACTTGATTAGATAAATGTTGCCTCTGTAGCCCAGGTTTTCCTCTGAAAGCACCAATTAAATTTCAGTAGGATGACCATATATGAGGGAGTATGATTTGACTCTTTGTTTAGCTTCCGTATGACAAAAGATACAGATGTCGTGAAAAGAAGGGCCATCTGTACTCCAATGTTCATAGCAGCAATGGCCATGGTCACCAAACTGTGGAAAGAACCAAGATGCCCTTCAACGGACGAATGGATAAGGAAGATGTGGTCCATATACACTATGGAGTATTATGCCTCCATCAGAAAGGATGAAGACCCAACTTTTGTAGCAACATGGACAGGACTGGAAGAGATTATGCTGAGTGAAATAAGTGAAGCAGAGAGAGTCAATTATCATATGGTTTCACTTATTTGTGGAGCATAACAAATAACATGGAGGACATGGGGAGATGGAGAGGAGAAGGGAGTTGAGGGAAATTGGAAGGGGAGGTGAACCATGAGAGACTATGGACTCTGAAAAACAATCTGAGAGTTTTGAAGCGGCGGGGGGTGGGAGATTGGGGGAGCCAGGTGATGGGTATTGGGGAGGGCACATATTGCATGGAGCACTGGGTGTGGTACAAAAACAATGAATATTGTTACGCTGAAAAGAAATTAAAAAAAAAAAAGAAAAAAGAAAAAGAAAAAAAGATGGTTATTGGCACACCCGGGTGGCTCAGTTGGTTTAGCATCCAGCTCTTGATTTCTGCTCAGGTCATGGTCTCAGGGTCCTGAAATCGAGACTTGCAATGGGCCAAATAAATAAATTAAATTCTTAAAAATAAAAAAAAAAAGAAAGAAAGAAAGAAAAGATACTTGTTGCCTCATGCTGGTGAGAGGATCACTGATCCCAGAGATGGCTTACCAAAATGTGACTCCATACATACTCACCTGATTCACCTGATTTATACAGTGATTCATTAATATCATTTAAATAAAACAAAGTACTATGTTAAAAAGCTATTTCTAGATTTCTTTTCCTGGTTCAGAGAATGTATTGTTAAATGTTACAGAATAACAGATTGACTGACAGTCAGTCCTCTATGCATACCATTTACCATAGTTCTGACCATCTTATTTGGTTAGAATTTATAGACCTTGTAGAGCTCACAGATTGTTCCAGTGCAAGATTGAGTCTCCTGGGAATAAGAAGGAAATGAGAGATTTATTGTAATTTTTATACTATTCTTATAATTAGTCATGAGAATAAATATTTTTATTCTGTCAAACAAGATTTATTTCAAGAACCCTTAGCATCTGTAAAAAACAAATCTCAAATCTCAAATTGACTACCTTTCTCCCCTGCCCTCAACTAAATGTACAGTTGTAAATTTTCCTAAAGGTCTGAGGATGCTTGTTAAACAGAAGTTGAGAAGGTAATGTAGAAGCTGCTAATTAGTAACAAATGCATTATTTATGGATGCCTAAAAATATTATTTAAATAACCCTTAAGTTAACAATGTTGCAGAATTAAATTTTAATTGGATATGGTATCATTGTTTTTGAGATGCAGTGGGTTTTTTCATATCCTTTTTGATAGAAAAAATATAAAAATACCTCTCTGCCTAAAGTTTCTTTGCATAAGAATGCTTTTTACAGTAGATTCAGTTGTACTTGAACAAAAGAGCTGTGTTTGTGTGTGTGCGTGCATGTGTGTGTGCACTTTGCTTTGTCCAGAGAGTATATGTTCAAAATTATAGTAAGCAGATCATGCTGGATACTCTGTGCCAAATGTCAAAATTTTCAAGGACATTTTGAAGATATATTCACCAAATTGTAGAGGATGGCCTGGGTATGTATATATTCAGCATACTTACCTCCACTATTCCAATCCAGCTGTAATTTTATGAAATTAGAATTGATCCTACATCCGACAAGCAATGAAGAGACTACAAAATCGATTTGGCCTTCTTGAAAAGAAAATGATGGAGAAATCTAATCAACCAAGGGAATAATCAAAGTAAATAGGTGAGAAACAAAGAAGCCATCTAAAATGAGCAAAGGACCCATTAATGCTTAGAACTAGGGCTACAACTGTAAAAACTAAGCAACTGTAAAACTACAGAAATGGAAATAGTAGAATAAAGGAGAGCACTTGTAAATATGCTATTCGTTTTTTTCTTTTTTTTTTGTCTTCAAGAGTCCATAGATATTATCTTAGGTTAGAATATATCATTACAGAATGACCTAAAACATTTAAATTTTTTATTTCATTTTATCTTTTCCTTTTTATGTTGAAAGGACATTTTGTGCAGTGCTATATTTTGTAATGAGGAAATATATAATTGAAGTTCAGTTATTTTTTCAATTTCAATAAAATTTATTTTTCTATTAAATTCAATTTGAGGTCAATACTTTTTGTACAAATTACTATGAGCACAGTACTGTTAAATTACATCTGTATAGTATATTTTAGTGTCATTTTGTTGTTATACATACATACTATCTGGAATGATGTTCATTTTGGGGTTGCAAGATGATGCTATATTTTGGTTTCTGTATTTTATTTATGTTGCCAAAGAGGTATATGTGTGAGTGTAGAAGAGGGTTAATATCCCCATGTTTCAAGTGCTAGGCACAGATTAGACTTTCCTAAAGGTCAAATTTGTGCTCCTTGGCAGGTCCTCTAAATTGAGAGTTGGAAAGTGTGACTCTGAACAATGCAATGTAAATTGACCTCTGCCCTGGGATTTCATTTTTCCCTTGACCAGAAGATGTTGCTATATATATTCCCAGTCTTAGTCTCAAGCTTCGAGGAAGCACAGCACATTTTATTTCATAGCATAAGACAACTACAATCCTAGATATCTTCAATCACAACGTAGAAATATTCTGCTATACAATAAGATATTAGATAATGCCTTTTCTAATTTGTTTTGTGGATAGAAGAGATAAATAATCTCTGTAAACCTAGCATACAAAAATCAGCAGTTAGAGATAATTATGGATCAATTATAGATTCTCCTCTGGGCTGTACTTAGTATGTTAACTATACTGTTTTTTATGTTGTTCTATGTTATCCATAGTATTCTTTTTTATGGCTGAATAATACTTCATGTTCTTAGATATACTACATTATTTTATCCATTTACTTGGTAGATTTTGTGTTCTCATTTTGGAGGTTAAAAATAAGACTTCTATGAACATCCTTTTTTATGATTTTTAAAATATTTTTATAAACATATAATGTATTATTAGCCCCAGGGGTATAGTTCTGTGAATTGCCAGGTTTACACACTTCACAGCACTCACCATAGCACATAGCCTCCCCAATGTCCATAACCCCCCACCCTCTTCTTATCCCCCTCCCCCCGGCCACCCTCAGTTTGTTTTGAACATTCATTTTAAAAGGAGTTTTTATGGATATGTGATTTCATCTCTTACATTTAAATACCTTGGAGTGGAATGACTAAGTCAGATGGTAGTTATATTTTAACTTTTAAAGAAACTTCCAATGCAGTATTACTCATAAAATAGAGGAAAAGAACTATTTGTGTGTGTGTGTATACACACAATAGCAATAATATGTATCAATGTAAACAAAGCAAACACAAAACTAAGAGAACATATTGTATAGTTCCATTTATATGAAACTCTAGAAAATATAAATCTAATCATTTTTGTTAGGAAAAGCAGATATTTGTTTGCCTGGACTGCTAATAAGTAAGGATGGATTGGGAAGAGGCTCAACAAAACTTTTAGGTAGCAATACTTCATATTTTTATTGTGAATAGTTATAGTAATATATGTATTTATCAAAAAGTATAAAACTGTATACCTAAAATGGATGAAATTTGTCACATATGAATTATACCCCAAGGATGGTAATTTTTTAATATTGCTTTAAACTGTGATTGTATTTATTTTACTGTAGAACTTAGAACTACTCTAGTGTGCTTTGCCTCAATGAAATCTAATCACCTAAATTTATAATTTTCTGCATATTCTTTAATAAATAATTTTATAAACATTCTCAAAAATATTATAGAACTTTGTTTATATTTTTATTTATACAATGGATATTACAAATATTCAGAATATTACTATATTCTGTAAAATTAAGAATAAGAGAAACATAGAGGTTCTGAGAATTAAATATGTTTTGAATATAAGGTAGCTAGAACAGATCCTGGCATATAAATTTTATATTTCATGCCAGTATATATGCTGTAGAAAAATGTTATGTCTCCCAATAATTTTTTTTTATGTCAACTGATGCTTAACTCACATAAGTGCCTCTAATACAGAATATTTAAGATAGAGTGTGAGGTGAAAAGCTGAGGGAATAGTTTTATGATGTTCAAGAAACATTTTACATATGACTGTCTGAAAACACGTTCAGATCTGTTACGTGGATGAGATTTAGGTAAGAATAGGATTTATGTGCACAAGTTTGAACGTGCCTACTAAGAATATAGAAATATGTTTATCTTTTAAATTTTAATGCATCAATTCATTGGTGCCCAGATCACATAAGGTAAGTGATTAGCAAATATCTTTAAAACTTCAAGAATATCTTCTCTAATATCAGAATAATTCTCTTAAAGATGTTGCAAGACACTTGCAAGTGGAAGGCACACACATTAGGACAAAATATATCTTTCAATGGTCTGTGTACAAATAAACTATGTTAGTTGTGGCTATAAGCACCATGTGGATTCCTTGGGACTATATTTAAACTCATATCCCTGTGTCATTGTTATCCACATAATTACTTTTTTTGCAATTTCCTAGTGTAAATGCACTTTCATTTCATTGAAGCACAATATTTAAATTAGCTTGGCCCATGAGGAAGCTTATGGTTTTGCCTACTCCTTCACCTTACTTCACCCTCAGTATAAACTTCAGTGGCGCTGTCACTATTTCCAAATTTATAGTCAACAAATCTGTCACTTGGGGAAATTACAGGCTTTGGAGTCATTGAAATGTGAGTTTGTGTTTTAGGCTTATCAGCACAGTAGCATTTGGACTGTGTCCACTTTCTTCTTTTTTTCTCCTAAAGATTTTGTTTATTCATGTGACAGAGAGAGAGAGCACAAGCAGGGGGAGCGGCAAGCAGAGGGAGAGGGAGAAGCAGGCTTCCTGTTGAGCAGGAAGCTTGATGTAGGGCTGGATCCCAGGACCCCAAGATCATGACTTGAGCTGAAGACAGACATTTAACTGACTGAGCCGCTCAGGCGTCCATTTCTCATCAGCTCTGTAACATTCAGTTTCCTCATTTGTGTGATACAGAATATTATATTTACTTTATAGGACGGTTTTTCAGAGTAAGTGAGACAATACAGGTAAAATACATAGAAGAGTTCCCGAAATAGGGTTTAGTAGCCTTTGTCACCACTAACATGACCTCCATTGCTCTTAACTGTTGATGAGAGGAGTATACATATCCTTTTATAATCCAATATATAATATATGTGTGTGTGTGTATTTATATATATATTTATATTTATAAAAGGATGTGTGAGTGCAGCACATTTACTAGCAAAAAATGCATAGTAGAATGGGTAGAAGATGGGAGTGGTCAAAGATAAGCTTGACTTTCAGTACTGGGGATCTTTAGTATGTATTACTGTCTTGGTCTTTTCTTCCTTCCTTCCTTTCTTCCTTCCATGATTTTTTCTTTATTTCTTTTAGTAAGGAAAGAAAATACCAACTGGAAATAAAATAAAATTTGAGTTCACATCACAGCATGAAGTAGCTACAGCCTGGGCCAATGAAACTGTCAAAGAAAAGGAGTTTGGAGTATGTTTCTTCCATTCAGTATTTTGCCTAGGGGTAAGTTTGCCTTGGTAATTTAAATATTCATCCTCTGTATATTCTTGCTTCTATATACAGTTGACCCTTGAACAACACCAATTTGAACTCCATGGGTCCACTAACATGATTTTTTTAAAAATAAATACAGTATAGTACTATAAATGTATTTTCTCTCCCTTTTGATGTTCTCAATGTATTCTTTTTTCTATCTTATCAGTAGACTATTACTAGTTATGTTTTGGGCAAGTCAAATGTTATACATGGATTTTTGACTGTGGAATGTTGGTGACCCTATCCCTTGCATTGTTCAAGGGTCAACTGTAAATTCATCTAGATTAACTACATTTTTTTTTTAAAGAAAAAGTCCTTAAGACTTGGAAAGCACCAATCACATTGGAATTTAAAATAAATGTTATTTAATCAGTTCAGTGATCAAATAACTTTTGACAGGTTAGTTCTGGTATCCACAGTATACTTCCTAAAGACATACAGACTCTCAAATGCAATGTCCTGCAATATAAATCTCAGGAGAGGCAAAGAAATTATACTGCTAAATAAACATTTTTTTTTTTAGGAAACAAGAAGATAAACATATTACATTACAACAAATAATTAACCAAACCTGTGGTGTAGATAGCACCATCTTTTGTAGAACCTTTGAAATTAGAGTTTTGCTTTGCTTTTTAATGGATGCAAAGGTACTCTGAACCTGACTGCAATAAATGTGAAATCCCTGAATCAATGCAGTACATTGTGCATTCTGTCCCAGTTAGTTAAGTTAATAGTAGTATGAGGTTCATTAAGCAAGTGTTAATGATTTTCTTCCTATATAGTCTGAGCCTCACTTAGTTACAGTCAAATATTAATACTACCAGCCCTGGTCATCCATCTTACAAATGCATGTCATTGGTGATAAAGATGATGATATGGATACTGCTACTCACTTATCTAGGGAAGAAACCATTCGTTCAAAACATTCCAGGTAAGAATGTGTCTCAGGTTTTATGTAGAAAATTGAAAGGAAGCACTATAACGCAGATCTCTCTGAGTACTCTGTAACATACACAACAAACATATATACTTCATACTATAGGTATATATTAATTTTTTATATCAGGAAATTAATGTAAAAAAACTTTTTCAAAGTGATTTTTTTGTGTAAAGATTAGAAAGGAATGTAAAAAATGTAAAAAAAACTTTTTCAAAGTGATTTTTTTTTGTAAAGATTAGAAAGGAAAGCATTTTCATAGCATTGTCTATATGATCAGGACTAATTTTTTAAAAAATTTCATCCTACCAACTTGCCAGTGGTAACTAGTCTGTTCATTTAAACATATTTTTGTAGTTTGCTTTCTAGGACTTGCAGTTAAATGCCAAAAGACATTTTTAACACTTATTCAGATTAGCTTTTCCTGTTTTATCTATTTTGAGGATCTCTGAATAAAAACATCTGAAAAGCAATTTCCAAGTCTTATAACTACATAATTTTGGAGACAGAATTTTATTCCAGGTTTTCTCATGACATTTTATTTGCTTTTACATTAATTGGGAAGATGTGGTTCTCACCCTAACAGTTTTGTTCTCTTAACAAATTCTATATTACACTAATAATTATAGCACAAGATCAGTAAACAAAAAAAAAAGTAATAAGAAACTATTTAGACAAGAAAATTGATATATTTTGATATGAGCAGTAAAAATTCAGAGTATACATATATTGATATATTTAGAAACATAGTGATATATATTTGGGGGTACAAGTATTACTTCTCTTTGAAGAACTGTGGAAATCTTCATAAAGTAGTAAAGGAGCTGGCCATTGAATTGGATCCTGATGGCTAAGTGTGAATTGAGCATATGGACAATAAGAAGCTATCTTTTGTGATAGAGAAAGCATGTGAGTAAACCATATTTGTAACCTGTTATTACATGTAGAAAAAAAAAAAAACACAGTGTCATTTTGGTCTAGATGTTAAAAAATAAATTATTAATTAATTTAGGCTTGTTCAGGATGTTTCCGTAACATGACTATCATCCATCCAGAAAAGGGGTAAGTCCTGGGGCAGAAATAAGGACCAGAAGATGGATCTTAAGGAACACAGATCCTTCTTGAAGAAACAACTTTCTCTTCTCTGTAGATCTGGGAATTAACCAACTTCAGTTCAGGGTTTTCCAGTTTTCCAGAAGTAGAGACAGAGCTTCTCTGGGGAAGAGTTTAGTCAGATGGGATATAGACTTTAGTAAAATCTTTAGAGTAACAGCCTTTGCTCCATTTTCTGAGGACACAGGCACAGCCTGTGCCTGTGGTTGAGTCAGAGATCCCACACACAATAGTCTGCTCTCCTCATGTGGGAGTTACAGAGGCAGTGGCAGGAGCAAGGCAGGGACGCCAGTGTTCAGCATCCCGTCTGCCTCACAGTGGTAGTTATCAGGAGCTAAAGTCATGAAAAGACAAATCAGGGAGGCAAAGCAATAGACCATTTCAGGACCATTTTCTAAAACTGTGTTTTTAGAAACAGTGAATATGGATTCTGTCAGTAGAATCAACAGAGAAGTTGGGACCTCGTGCCATCCAAGTTTAAGTAAGACAAATAGACCAAGTATCGGAAATCATATTCAACCAACAGGGAGAATTTCAGCTTTTTCTAGAGGCACCTTCTTCTCACTTCACTTGCTGTTGTGAGGTATACCATGTTCTCCCTTTCTGATCAACTAATTTTAGGATACACTTAAAACATACCTTTAAAAAATGTGTATAAAAATTCTCAATTACAAAACTTCCCAGATCATTTATAGATGAAGAGTCACTATGAATTTTAAAGAAAGGAGTATGACATAGAGAATCCCACTTGTTTGAACACAGAAGTTATCTGTGGAAATTATGTTTGCCTAGAACATATTTTGGGCAACACAACCAATTCAAGGGTAAGGCTCTTTGAATAGTAAATAGGTTTTTACAGTTTCTTATCTAAGGTTCTCTCTCCAATTCTAATAATACAATTATAGATTTTAGAAAATTATTTCTACTCCCAATACTTCTGTTTTTTTCTTTCCTCCTAAAAATAGAAGTGTTACTATATGTGTACAACATTACTTCCATATTTAAAGTCTTAAATTCATTGTGTAGACTTGATCTGTATGTATCCATTTTATCAATTTGCGAACATTATAGAAGTATCTGTGATTCAGCATGCAGCAGTCTTTTATGTAAAGATATTATTATTTCCTCATTACTGCTGAATGCTGTGCTCTAATTCTTACAAAAAATTTTACAGCCCTACATGTATTGATGAGAGGGCATCAAAGTTCTATAACCCAAGAGTCACAATTGAATCAGTTCAATAAAACCAGGAAGGAATCAAACAATGACAACTAGACCATAAATGTCAGATTAATTCATCCTCACTTTAATTTTTCAGGCATTAAATATTTTAAGAAGTGATTTTTCTTATAGATTGAATGTGGAATTGGCTCATGAAAATTGGTTTATGAAAAACAGAACATTTATTCTCAGGCATGCACCAATGCTAGTCTTACAAACTACTAAGGCTTTATGAACTTTTCTGAAATCCACATTACCACCTAGAATTTACTTTATGAGTTCCACATTAAGAACTTCAAATATTTTTGTAAGAAACCTAAAAGGAAAACAAAATAAAACAACAACAACAATAGAAACTTCTGTACAAAAAGTACTTTTTTTTCTTCAGTAGTTGATAGGTAGTGCCAGCAAGTTAGCTCACTAATTAAGAGCTGATGCTTGTGAATCAGCATCACTGGTTCTTCCAGTTAGTTGTGTTGCTTCTCTGGACACAAACCTCTCTGATAACTTTCGTCTGGCATCCTGAACCCTTCTAACTTAGAGGGTAGCAAAAAGATATAACTAAGTGAGCCATGAGGACTGAACACAAACCATGATGTTATTTATAAACAAGTAAGAGTGCATGCCCTGCTGACCCTGAGGGAAGAATATCACTCTCATACAGGAAAGGTAGAATGGTTTAAAACTGACTTGGGGCACTGATTATCTAAAAGATGGCACAACCTGTGATTTATTGTCCAAAACAGAAGTAACATACAGGATGACTCATAAAAAGTTTGAAAATCAGAGAAAAGGATCTATAAATGTAGAACCATTACCCAGGTTGTAGAGGAACTAGGAAAAATGTAACTAAAAGGTTTAATATCAGTGCCCTTTGTAAAACAGAAGTACTTATTTCTGTAAATATGTTCTTATAACTTTATTAGTAATCACATTATGTTTAAAATCCAACAGAAATTTATATTAACAAAATTTGAAATTTAAATACAGAGCATCATTTAAATATATGAGACAAAATGTATTTAATATTTGTGTTTTATAATTTGAGCACAGCTTCTTTCATCACAATTGGACATTAGGCCAAGAATTATAGGATAGGTTTTCTATTGTGTTCTATTAATTTATGTGTCTTTTTTTGTGCCAGTACCATACTGTTTTGATTACTACAGTTTTGTAATATAACTTTAAATCCAGAATTGTGATTCCTCCAGCTTTGCTTTTTCTTTCTCAAGGTTGTTTCGGCTATTTGCAGTCTTTTGTGTCTCCATGCAAATTTTAGGATTGTTTGTTCTAGCTCTGTGAAAAATGATGTTGGTATTTTGATAGGTATTGCATTAAATGTGCAGATTTCTTTGGTAGCATAGACATTTTATCAATAGTTGTACTTCTAATATATGAGCATGTTATGTCTTTCCATTTCTTCATCTTCAGTGTCTTTCATCAGTGTTCTATAGTTTTCAGAGTATAAGTTTTTTGTCTCTTCAGTTAGGTTTATTCCTAGGTATCTTACTGGTTTTGTTGCAATTCTAAATGGGATTTATTTCTTTATTTCTCTTTATGCTGCTTCATTATTGGTGTATAGAAATGCAATAGGTTTCTAAAATGAGCTGGTAATTATATGGCCAACCAATGTTCAACAAAGCAGAAAAGAATATAGAATACAATACTGGGTATATACCCCAAAGATACAGATGCAGTGAACAGAAGGAGCACATACACCCCAATTTTCATAGCAGCAACGTCCACAATAGCCAAACTGTGAAAGAAAACAAGATGTCCTTCAACAGATGAATGGATAGAGAAGATGTGGCTTATATATAAAATGGAATGTTACTCAGCCATCAGAAAGGATGAATACATACCAATTCCATTGGCATGGATGAAACTAGAGAATATTATTATGCTTAGTGAAATAAGTCAACCAGAGAAAGACAATTATCTATGGTTTCACTCATATGTAAAATATAAGGAATAGTGCAGAGGACCATGGTGGGGGAGGAAAAACTGAATGGATAGAAATCAAAGAGGGAGACAAACCATGAGAGACTCTTGACTCCAGGGAAACAAACTGAGGGTTGTGGAAGGAGTGGAAGGTGGGGAACACGGCAGGGATGTCCGTTATCACCACTGCTATTAAACATAGTAATAGAAGTCCTAGCCTCAGCAATCAGACAACAAAAGGAAATTAAAGGCATCCAAATCGGCAAAGAAGTCAAAACTATCGCTCTTCGCAGATGATGTGATACTATATGTGGAAAACCCAAAAGACTCCACTCCAAAACTGCTAGAACTTATACAGCAATTCAGTAAAGTGTCAGGCTATAAAATCAATGCACAGAAATCAGTTGCATTTCTCTACACCAACAAGAGAGAAGAAAGAGAAATTAAGGAGTCAATCCCATTTACAATTGCACCCAAAATCCTAAGATACCTAGGAATAAACCTAACCAAAGGGCCTAAGAATCTATACTCAGAAAACTATAAAGTACTCATGAAAGAAATTGAGGAAGACACAAAGAAATGGAAAAATGTTCCATTCTCCTGGATTGGAAGAATAAATATTGTGAAAATGTCTATGCTACCTAAAGCAATCTACACATTTAATGCAATTCCTATCAAAGTACCATCCATCTTTTTCAAAGAAATGGAAGAAATAATTCTGAAATTATATGGAACCAGAAAAGACCTCGAATAGCCAAAGGAATATTGAAAAAGAAAGCCAAAGTTGGTGGCATCACAATTCCAGACTTCAAGCTCTATTACAAAGCTGTCATCATCAAGACAGCATGGTACTGGCAAAAAAACAGACACATAGATCAACGGAACAGAATAGAGAGCCCAGAAATAGACCCTCAACTCTATGGTCAACTAATCTTCGACAAAGCAGGAAAGAATGTCCAATGGAAAAAAGACAGTCTCGTCAATAAATAGTGTTGGCAAAATAGGACAGCCACATGCAGAAAAATGAAATTGGACCATTTCCTTACACCACACACGAAATTAGACTCAAAATGGATGAAAGACCTCAATGTGAGAAAGGAATCCATCAAAATCCTTGAGGAAAACACAGGCAGCAACCTCTTTGACCTCAGCTGCAGCAACATCTTTCTAGGAACATCGCCAAAGGCAAGGGAAGCAAGGGCAAAAATGAACTATTGGGATTTCATCAAGATCAAAAGCTTTTTTACAGCAAAGGAAACAGTTAACAAAACCAAAAGACAACTGACAGAATGGGAGAAGATATTTGCAAATTGACATATCAGGTAAAGGACTAATGTCCAAAATCTATAAAGAACTTAGCAAACTCAATACCCAAAGAACAAATAATCCAATCAAGAAATGGGCAGAGGACATGAACAGACATTTCTGCAAAGAAGACATTGAGATGGCCAACAGACACATGAAAAAGTGCTCCATATCACTCGGTATCAGGGAAATACAAATCAAAACCACAAAGAGATATCACCTCACACCAGTCAGAATGGCTAAAATTAACCAGTCAGGAAATGACAGATGCTGGCGAGGATACAGCAAAAGGGGAACCCTCCTACACTGTTGGTGGGAATGCAAGCTGGTGCAACCACTCTGGAAAACAGAGTGGAATTTCCTCAAAATGTTGAAAATAGAGCTACCCTATGACCCAAACAATTGCACTACTGCATATTTACCCTAAAGATGCAAACATAGTGATCTGAAGGAGCACGTGCATTCGGATAAACACTCGGATGTTTATAGCAGCAATGTCCACAATCGACAAACTATGGAAAGAACCTAGATGTCCATCAACAGATGAATGGATCAAGAAGATGTGGTATATATACAGAATGGAATACTATGCAGCCATCAAAAGAAATGAAATCTTGCCATTTGTAACAACGTGGATGGAACTAGAGTGTATCATGCTTAGTGAAATATGTCAAGTGGAGAAAGACAACTATCATGATCTCCCTGATATGAGGAAGTGGTGATGCAACATGGGGGCTTAAGGGGGTAGGAGAAGAATTAATGAAACAAGATGGGATTGGGAGGGAGACAAACCATAAGTGACTCTTAATCTCACAAAA